>NC_133326.1:157662612-157775857 GCF_042186555.1 Aquarana catesbeiana | reverse complement strand
AAAAATCTACAAGAAGGCTACACCCGATTGGAGGAACGTGTTCAAGCACTATCAGCTCCAGCTGGTACCCAGGGGTCTCCACATCCCTCTGCTTCCTCAGCCAGTGCAGCCTCTCCTTCTGCAGTAGTTATGATTCCTACTGAGCCAAGAGTTCCCACACCTGAAAGGTTTTCTGGAGAATGCAGTAAATTCAGGGCTTTCTGCAACGCCTGTGAACTATACTTTGCTCTGCAGCCACGTACCTTCTCCTTAGAAGCCACTAAGGTGGGCTTCTTAGTCTCCTTACTACAGGAACAGAAAGCAGCAGCTTTAACTAATCTGACTACCTTTTTTGATGCTATGGCCCAGCTTTACGAGGACCCTCATCTTTTCACAACCGCCGAAGCGGCACTGCATACCCTACAGCAGGGATGCAGGGCGGCAGAAGACTACATCGCTGAGTTCAGATGTTGGAGTGTTGACACTAATTGGAATGACGCTGCCCTCCGCTACCAGTTCCATATGGGGCTGTCAGACCCTCTAAAAGATGAGCTGGCCCGAGTTGTGGTACCCCAAACCCTGGATGCACTCATCAACCTGTCCATACAGATTGACGGGTGCCTGAGGAAATTGAGATTGGAGAGGGCAACAGGACCATCTCGTTCCACCTGGATGTTACCAAGAGTCCCCAGTTTCTCTAAGCTGGCTCCTCCAGTACAGCCAACTTCCACACCTGATACATCCGAACCTATGCAACTGGGCTTGCTCCCTCACTTAAGGTTGAAGAACGCCAATATCATCGGCTGAACAAGCTGTCCCTGTATTGTGGAGAACCAGGGCATTACATCAGAACCTGTCCAGCTAAGCTTCATAAGTGCCTATCATCAATTTCTTTCTTTCTGGCCATGCATCTGCTTTGCCCAACACTTCTTCTCACTTCGTTCTTCCTATCTTGATGCAGCTTCCAGGAAGGAACATACAAGTTTCTGCCATTATTGACTCCGGAGCCTGTAGCTGCTTTATGGACTCATTGTTTGCAGCCAAACACCGGATTCCCTTACAACTAAAGGCCCAAGGACTTTCTATACATCTGGCTGATGGGTCTGCTATTAAGTCTGGACCAGTTACTCAGGAAACCACTCCTCTATCTGCCACCATTGCCAACCAGGGCTGGTGCTACCACTAGGCATACTAGGCAGCCGCCTAGGGTGCCCTGCTGCCTAAGGCGCCCAGCCACTGATGTTCCTACTCTCTTCAGCAAGCAACTAAGTCTCAGCATCAGCAGGGAGCCCCATTCGCACATAGTGTCAGAGGTGCAGCACCGACAGAGGACTGTATCTGTGTCAAGTCTCCCGAATGAATGGAAGCAAGCAAACATTAATTGATGTGCGTTGGTAGGCTGCATTTAATGGGCGCTGGTGAGGCTGCATTTAATGGGCACTGGTGAGGCTGCATTTGATGGGTGCTTCATTAAAAAGGTGGGGTATACAGTTGTGCTCAATGGTATACATACCCTGGCAGAATTTATGATTTCTTGGCCATTTTTAGAGAATATGAATAACACAAAGACCTTTCTTTCTCTCATGGTTAGTGTTTGGCTGAAGCCATTTACTCTTTTTAAATGATGACAAAAGAAACTAGCCAAATGACCCTGATCAAAAGTTTACATACTCCAGTTCTATATAACATGTATTGCCCCCTTTAACATCAATTACAGCTTGAAGTCTTTTGTGGTATTTGTGGATGAGACTCTTTATCTTCTCAGATGGTAAAGCTGCCCATTCCTCTTGGCAAAAAGCCTCCAGTTCCTGTAAATTCTTGGGCTGTCTTGCATGAACTACATGTTTGAGCTCTCCCCAGAGTGGCTCAATGATATTGAGGTCAGGAGACTGAGATGGCCACTCCAGAACCTTCAATTTATTCTGCTGTAGCCAGTGACAGGTGGACTTGGCCTTGTGTTTTGGATCATTGTCATGTTGGAATGTTCAAGTACGTCCCATGTGCAGCTTCCTGGCTGATAAATGCAAATGTTCCTCCAGTATTTTTTGATAACAAATTTCCTGTGCCTTTGTAGCTCACACAACCCCAAAACATCAGTGACCCACCTCTGTGTTTCACAGTAGGAATGGTGTACCTCTCATCATAGGCCTTGTTGAATCCTCTCCAAATGAAGCGTTATGGTTGTGGACAAAAAGCTCAATTTTAGTCTCATCACTCCAAATGACTTTGTGCCAGAAGGTTTGAGGCTTGTTTCTGTGGTGATTGACGTATTGTAAGCGGCATACTTTGTGGCATTTGCGTAGTAATGCACAGCCCGCCTTTCTTCAAGTGCCTCCTTATTGCGCATCTTGAAACAGATATACCACATGTTTTCAGAGAGTCCTGTATTTCACCTGAAGTTATTTGTGTGTTTCTCTTTGCATCCCGAACAATTTTCCTGGCAGTTGTGGCTGAAACCTTAGTTGGTCTACCTGACCGTGGTTTGGTTTCAACAGAACCCCTCATTTTCCACTTCTTAATTAGCGTTTGAACACTGCTGATTGGCATTCTCAATTCCTTGGATATCTTTTTATACGCCTTTCCTGTTTTATACAGTTCAACTACCTTTTCCCACAGATCCTTTGACAATTCTTTTGCTTTCCCCATGACTCAGAATCTAGAAATGTCAGTGCAGCACTGGATGAAAGATGCAAGGGTCTGTCAGGAGTCCAGAAACTCATTGACCTTTTATACACACAGGTGAGGATGGTTACCTTTTAATAGCCATTCAAACCCTTTGGGGCTGATTTACGAACATGTTGGTGCATTTGCGTGCACAGGAAAAGTTATCGCGACATGGCGCATACTTAAATGAATAGAAACCAGCTGGTGACTTGTGCCGGATGCGCGGAATCATTGCGTGCATGGGCGCAGACACATTCTTAAATACAGAACAGGCATCGGGCACTTGCTCATTGTAATGCTGATCATGTTAATGAGCTTTTCCTTATCACATGGAGAATATTGCTTCCAGTTTTATTCCAGTCATTAATTTCTTTTTGAAACAACTCAATAATCATTCTAGAGATCTTCCTCCTATCAACAACTGTGCGGATATTCCCTGGACTTGGATGTGAAATGTCATAATTGTCAAAATGTAATTGTGTGCATTTTATGGTGATAATTAGGGATGAGCCGAACACCCCCACTAGAACATGCGAACAGGAAAAAATTTCATTCGAACACGCGAACACCGTTAAAGTCTATGGGACACGAACATGAATAATCAAAAGTGCTAATTTTAAAGGCTTATATTCAAGTTATTGTCATAAAAAGTGTTTGGGGACCTGGGTCCTGCCCCAGGGGACATGGATCAATGCAAAAAAAACTTTTAAAAACGGACGTTTTTTCAGGAGCAGTGATTTTAATAACGCTTAAAGTCAAACAATAAAAGTGTAATATCCCTTTAAATTTCGTAGCTGGGGGGGTGTCTATAGTATGCCTGTAAAGGGGCGCATATTTCCCATGTTTAGAACAGTCTGACAGCAAAATGACATTTCAAAGGAAAAGAGTCATTTAAAACTACTCGCGGCTATTGCATTGCCGGTCCGACAATACACATAGAAGTTCATTGATAAAAACGGCATGGGAATTCCCCACAGGGGAACCCTGAACCAAAATTAAAAAAAAAAATGACGTGGGGGTCCCCCTAAATTCCATACCAGGCCCTTCAGGTCTGCTATGGATATTAAGGGGAACCCCGGCCAAAATTTAAAAAAAAATGATGTGGGGGTCCCCCTAAATTCCATACCAGACCCTTCAGGTCTGGCATGGATTTTAAGGGGAACCCCGCGCCAAAATTAAAAAAAAAACGGCGTGGGGTCCCCCCAAAAATCCATACCAGACCCTTATCTGAGCACGCAACCTGGCAGGCCGCAGGAAAAGAGGGGGGATGAGAGAGCGCCCCCCCTGAACCGTACCAGGCCACATGCCCTCAACATTGGGAGGGTGCTTTGGGGTCCCCATGTTGATGAGGACAAGGGCCTCATCCCCACAACCCTGGCCGGTGGTTGTGGGGGTCTGCGGGCGGGGGTTTATCGGAATCTGGAAGCCCCCTTTAACAAGGGGACCCCCAGATCCCGGCCCCCCGTGTGAAATGGTAAGGGGGTACTTACCCCTACCATTTCACTAAAAAACTGTCAAAAATGTTAAAAATGACAAGAGACAGTTTTTGACAATTCCTTTATTTAAATGCTTCTGCTTTCTTTCTTTCTTCTATCTTCCTTCATCTTCTTCTGCTTCTGGTTCTTCTGGCTCTTCTGGTCCTTCCTCCGGCATTCTCGTCCAGCATCTCCTTCGCGGCATCTTCTATCTTCTTCTCCTCGGGTCGCTCCGCACCCATAGCATGGGGGGAGGCTCCCGCTCTTCTCTTCATCTTCTCTTCTTCTCTACTTCTCTTCTTCATTATCTTCTCCGGGCTGCTCCGCATCCATGCTGGCATGGAGGGAGGCTCCCGCTGTGTGACGGCGTCTCCTCTTCTGACGGTTCTTAAATAACGGGGGGCGGGGCCACCCGTTGACCCCGCCCCCCTCTGACGCACGGTGACTTGACGGAACTTCCCTGTGACATCACGGGGAATGCCACAGGGAAGTCCCGTCATGTCCCGTGCGTCAGAGGGGGGTGGGGTCACCGGGTGGCCCCACCCCCCGTTATTTAAGAACCGTCAGAAGGGTCTGGTATGGAATTTAGGGGGACCCCTACATCATTTTTTTTTAAATTTTGGCCGGGGTTCCCCTTAATATCCATACCAGACCTGAAGGGCCTGGTATGGAATTTAGGGTGACCCCCACGTCGTTTTTTTTTTAAATTTTGGTTCAGGGTTCCCCTGTGGGGAATTCCCATGCCGTTTTTATCAATTAACTTCTATGTGTATTGTCGGACCGGCAATGCAATAGCCGCGAGTAGTTTTAAATGACTTTTTTCCTTTGAAATGTCATTTTGCTGTCAGACTGTTCTAAACACGGGAAACATGCGCCCCTTTACAGGCATACTATAGACACCCCCCAGCTACAAAATTTAAAGGGATATTACACTTTTATTGTTTGACTTTAAGCATTATTAAAATCACTGCTCCCGAAAAACCGGCCGTTTTTAAAAGTTTTTTTTGCATTGATCCATGTCCCCTGGGGCAGGACCCAGGTCCTCAAACACTTTTTATGACAATAACTTGCATATAAGCCTTTAAAATTAGCACTTTTGATTTCTCCCATAGACTTTTAAAGGGTGTTCCGCGGCATTCGAATTTGCCGCGAACACCCCAAATTGTTCGCTGTTCGGCGAACTTGCGAACAGTCAATGTTCAAGTCGAACATGAGTTCGACTCGAACTCTAAGCTTATCCCTAGTGATAATCTATAATCATTGGTGGACCTGAAACTTCCATGAAAACATCTTCTTAATACATGTCTGTGTATTATGCATTCTGGACAATTTATTTCCCCATCCACTGTGCAATCTGACTGGATGACATTTAAATCCACTCATTTGTCTGAGCAATTCATTTCTCCATACACTGTGCAATGTGTAAAGGGTTAATACCAAAAAAGAGAAAGCAGCTTGTGTCTGCTGGTGTAGCTGATTAGTAACTCCTATTCAGAATGTGTCAGCACAAAACCAGATGCATTTCCGTGCGTTGTTTTTTCTGCACTGAGGCTGGATTCACACCTATGCATTTTTAGTGCTTTTTGCATTTTGCAGATTTGCACTACAGAACATGTTCCATAGGAAACAATGTTAAATGGACTGTACTGCAAATCTGCAAAATGCAAAAAGCACTAAAACCGCATAGGGGTGATTCAGCCTCAGGGCCAGTTCACACCAGATGCAGTTCCATGCCATTCAGTAACAGAAACTGACTGCATGGTGTGATCTACAGCCATTGGAATACATGGAAAACACTGTGCATGCATTTTTAGTGCAGAAAAAAGCACACAGAACTACGTCTGGTGTGAGCTAGCACTAAAAATGCATGCAGTGCAAATCCACTGCGGGTTCCTGCATCGCACCGACTCGCATGTCAGTTCACACTGCCATATGCGAATCGCTGGGGAGTGTCAATGCATTGTTAACGACACCCCCAGTTCAGCTTGCATATCGCACTGCGAACTGACAGTTTGGACATGAATCAGATCGCATATGTGTGAACACACATGTGATCCGATTCTGGTCCAAACATAAAAAAACTCATGTAAGGCCCAGAATGCTGTGCGATATCAGCCATACTCTCTGTATGGCTGATATTGCACCGCACAGACATCACATGTAATGTGGACGGCAGTGCGCTGCAAATTACATGCGATGTCTGGCATCACATAAGTGTGAACCGTGCCTTAAGGACCAAGCCTATTTCTAGTTACAAGTTAAAATCTGTATTTTTTGCTTAAAAATAATTTAGAACCCTCAAACATTATATATATATTTTTAGCAGAGTACAATGGATATCATTGTAATATTTTTTTCACACTGAGGCGTTTTGCAGGCGCTAAAAATTGCACCTGCAATGCTCCCTGAAAGAGCGGCTCCATTCACTCCAATATGAAAGCTCCGAGTGCTTTCACACTGGAGACACAGTAGCGACTGTTTCAGGGCACTTTGCAAATGCTATTTTTAGCACCTGCAAAACATCTCAGTGTGAAAGGGGTCTTCATGTACAATCTGTGGCATGTAAACCCAAGATAACAAAAAACAGGGAAAGTCTTTGTGGTTGATTTACTAAAGGTAAATCCACTTTGCACTACAAGTGCAGTTGGTGGAGATCAGAGGGGGCCATACAAGGAAAATAAAAAACAGCATCTTTGCTTCTACATAAATGGATGATAAAAGCACCAGTACTTCCCCTCAGATTTTCAGCGACTACACTTGTATTGCAGAGTGGATTTACCTTTAATAAACCCCAAAATACCTAAGAATTTGGGGTGTACACAACAAAGTGCTAGAGTGCAATTTGCCTAATGGGGACACTAGTTAGATTGACCTGTGTGTCCCCAAGGAAATGCATTGGTAGGGTTTTACCCTCACTTCCTGCTTGGCTATGTGACAGGAAGTAAAGCCAATTTTAAGAAAAGGGACACAAAGCCCAACCTAAAAAAGACAAGCAGGGGTTCTAACACTCACTTGGTTTCCCTCAAATGCCCAAAATTAGAAAATGATGGTCTGGAGCTCGATTTTAGCTTAGTGCTCTAAATCAGTGCTTCTCAACCCTGTCCTCAAGTACCCCCAACAGACCATGTTTGCAGGTTTTCCTTCATCTTGCACAGGTTCTTTAAATCAGTCAATGGCTTGGTATTTTAGACAGCTAGTTTAGCCAAGATAAAATTCCCTAAACATGTCCTGTCAGGGGTACTTGAGAACTGAGGCTGAGAACCACTGCGCTAAAATGGAAGATTGAATACTTACCTCTCTGTAATTCCTTTCCTGGTGCCTATCCATGGCAGCATACACACAATCCATGCATATGCTACCATGAAGGCACCAGGAAAGTAATTTAGACAAAGCACACTTTTTTGGGATTTGCCATGCCAATCAGCCTAGTTAAGCTGCAGCTGGAAAATGTGTTGCATGAAAAGTAACAAAAAACAAAACATAAAAAAGTGCTACAAATTTTATTGGTCAACAAAACAGGACTTGGAAAAGAGCAAGGAAAGCAAAAAAACACATGTATGTTAATTTG
This sequence comes from Aquarana catesbeiana, assembly GCF_042186555.1. Taxonomy (NCBI): domain Eukaryota; kingdom Metazoa; phylum Chordata; class Amphibia; order Anura; family Ranidae; genus Aquarana; species Aquarana catesbeiana. Next base: position 157,768,171 of record NC_133326.1, on the reverse strand, counting down.
AGACACTAACAGAATATGGTTAACAGGAGTTAAAAGGAGTGCACCCACAAACGGATATCTATTAAGGATTTAAACATTAGTTAACATCTTGAGAACGTTTTTGCAAAATAATGCAGCACAGACAATTAAATCAAAGTGAACAACCTACAAACGACACACATTGACATCAAATATATTTCAAGAGAAAATATCACCCACCCAAAAAAATACAATAAACCAAAGTAAAAAGATAAACTTGCTCGAAAACACATCTGTTTTGCAAAGGCATAAACAAAATACATAGAGAAAATACATGTGTTAAAAACTCGATAAGGACACCCAAATGTACTCTCTTGCTGGCCCCACACACAGACAATCTTTCTCCAGGTAAAGAATGCTATCTGCAAGCTTTATATAACATAGGTTTGTGTGCTAATGAGGCAAGTTCACCCATTGTAGAGAGAACTTCAAAGTGGGTACAGCTGTTAAGGATATCCTTAAATTACTAACCCAAAAAACACACTCTCTGAGCATGCCCAGAAACATCCAAGTGCTGTTCACACACAAAAAAAACTAAAGTCCCTGAGCATGCCCAGACCAACCTAAATGTAGCTAGCACCAAATAAGCCACCCCCCTGTCCAAAATTAAACACATCATCCAGCATGTCCTTAATTTAGGTTAAGAAAAAAGAAGGTTGAAAAAAGTATTGGACTGCATCAAAAACGCACCAAAAACATATCATAAATGCACTGGATCGCATCAAAAACGCACATGCATCTGGACTGCATTTCTATGGAGTGAACTAGCCTTAAAGCTAGTAACTTGGGGAGGGGGGCTTACTCTGCCTGTAAAGTGGTGCATCTGTAGCATGTATCCAAAATGCTGCTTCAAAGATGTACGACTTTAGAGAAAACATACAAATCGACATTGCAGCTGCAAGATTTTAACACAAAACTAAAAGTAGCCTGCCCCCCCCCAATACATACAAGGCCATTTGGGGCTGTAAAGGATTAAAATGAGAACCCCCCACGTGAAAAATACCACCCCAAAATCTAAAAATATTGTGCCCCTCCCACGCACTAACAAACCCCTAGCCAAACACACAGCAAGCCAGCCCATTAAGGGGGTGGGTGCTTAGGGGCAGGAGGAGCTCAGGCACCCCAAAAGTCAACCAACTTGTCCCCATATTCAGGGGGACAAGGGCCTCTTCCACACAACCCTATGCTGGGGTTGCGGGAGGCTGCAGACAGGGGGCTTTACAGAATGTGGAAAGCCCCTTTAAACTAGTGGGTACAAGGTGCTTTGTGGTTGGTATTGGGCTGAGCCCAACATGCCCCAAAGGCAGCCAGCTATGTTGAGTGCATGTGGCTTTGAATGGTTCGGGAGGGAGTTGGGCGATCGCTCTTCTCGCCCCTTTCCTAGCTGGCCCTCTTTTATGCTCAGAAAAAGGATGTAGTTTGGATTGGTGAAGGCAGCTCACAGCCTTTGGAGATTGGAGAGTGGAGTGTGGAGTTCCCCTTTAAAAGCAAAAACTAGCCCAAGGAAATCACTTGCATTAGAGGGGGAAGGTTAAATGCCTTTTTATGAGGAGCTAGAGGAGCGAGAGTCTTTTTACATAATTTTAACAAGGTACATGTCACATGTTGGCAATGTAACATGTTAACATGACCTGTGTGCAAATATCCGAAAAAAAAACACATAAAAGTGAACCAGCGTAAAAAAAAAAAAAAAGTCAAGTTTAGAGGTGCACCCGTTCAACCCACGCAAATGCATTTACGTTGCTTGACATTTACTAAGATTTTGGCCGCGCAGTGAACCAACGCATTAGAATGAGTGCAAATGCCGCTTGTGCATGCGTAGTCCTTAAATTGACCTCACACAGTTCTAAACATACTTTCAGGCACAGCAAACTTGTTCAGAAAAAGTTACTTTCTCATTCTATTTTGGGCATATTTGTTACTTGGGCAGTTATTAGCCCTCATGCACACAGGCTGTTAAAAAAACGTTATGAAAACGCCAGTATCTTTGCAGTGATTTTTTTTAACTTTTTTCAGCTTTTTTCAGCGTTTTTGCAATAGCGTTTTTTAGCGTTTTTGAGCGTTTTTCCGCGTTAGCGTTTTTGAGCGTTTTTCAGCGTTAAAGCGTTTTTACAGCTGAAAAACGTCTTTCAGAACCCACTGGTCCTGGGTTTTTTTTACAGCTTAAAAACGCCTATGCCACTTGCAGCTCAAAAACGCCTAGGTGGGCATGAAGCCATAGACTAACATAGACAGGCCTTTTTAAGTTGCAAAAAAAGCTCAAAAAAGCAGCTGTAAAAATGTCCGTGTGCATGAGGACTTACTCTACTTCCTCACATCACCCCACATCACCCCCATAATATTGGCACTTTCAGCTTCTTTTAATTTTGAGTTGAAGATGTCCTGTGCCATGTCCATAGTGGTGCCTCCTCCCATGCGCCAAGATTACTGTAGTAAATGGGGAATAGCGCTGTGTTACCGGCACAAACGTTTCATAAATACCAAAACGTACGTTGCGCCTCAGTGTGTGCCTCAACTCATGGCGCAAACGGTTCGTAAATCAGCTCCAGTGTATGGGGAAATGAATTGCTCAGACAAATGGGTGTATTTAAACGTCATCCAATCAGATTGCACAGTGTATGGGGAAATGAATTGTTCAGAATGCACAATACACAGACATGTATTGAAAAGATGTTTTCATTGAAGTTTCGGCTCCACCAATGATTATAGACTATCACCATAAAATGCACAATTACAAGTCCAAGGAACATCCGCACAGTTGTTGATAGGAGGAAGATCTCTAGAATGAATATTGAGTTGTTTCAAAAAGAAGTGAATGAATGGAATAAAACTTGAAGCAATATTCTACATGTGATAAGGAAAAGCTCATTAACATGATTAGAACTACAATGAGCAAGTGCCCAATGTATGAGCAGTTGTGCATGCTGGAGAACGCAGATGTGCCTGCATGCAACACACATATTTAACAAGCTAAAACGTGTGCGCCCTGTCAGACGAGGATGAAATGGTGTGCTTTGTCAACGCGCATGTGCAGTTGAGTAAGCTGAAAGAAGGGTGTAAAAAGGCTTGATTAGTTGTAAGACAGATCTACATGTTCTGGACAGAATTTGTGCATATAAACATTATTATATATATACTTTTTAGCCTGGTAACAGAAGATGGTAAACTGTAGTAAAGTTATCCACAGTATTCAGACAAAAATGTAGAAGATTACATTGGCTGCGCTTACTAATGGTAGGCGCGAAGGATTGCGCAAGTGCGCAATAGCGCTTCCTATGAGAATAAGGTTTGGTGCATATAAGTGCACCATAATTTTTGATAAATGTCTTGAGTCCCGTTTTTTGTGCAATTGCTCCAATTTCTCCACTGCACCACAGGTGCAGGTCTTTAGTAAATCACCCCTTTGTGTCAACTTGTGTGCATGTTATCAGGCCAAAAGCACCAGGGTATGTAAACTTTTGATCAGGGTCATTTGGGTACTTTCTGTTGTGATTATGATTTAAAAAGAGTAAGCACAGTTGATTGATAATAAATGGCTTCAGCCAAGCACTAACCATGAGTGAAAGAAGAAAGTTTTTGTGTTATAATTCATATTCTCTGAAAAATGGCCAAGAAATCATAAATTCTGCCAGGGTATGTACACTTATGAGCACAACTGAACATGGGCAGGGCAAAAGGGGTGGATCCAAGAGGGGGCGGCAAAATGAGGTTTCACCTAGGGTGTCAAAAAATCCTTGCGCCAGCCCTGTGTCAGGGCTGGGCCCAGCCCTGTCTTCTCTGGCCGCTCAGCTGTCGGCTAATTGCCAGCTCCTCTCTCTCTACAGTGACCTGTTGATGATCCTGCTCGTCGGTCCTGCCTACTTAAGCCATCCAGTCCAGATGATTTCTGCCTTCGCCTTGGTCACATCTCCAGAGACGCTTTCCTGTGTTCCTGTTAAAGACTTGCTTGGTTGACGTTCCTCTGGCTCCCTGACGTTTTGACTTGTCTGACTATCCATTCTGGTTCCTGAACTCTGGCTATGTTTTGACTAAGTTTACTCTGTTTACCTTTTTTTTATTATTATTATTAAACAAGTGTGATTTAACTGTACTTCTGTCTCAGTCTGATTCATGGTTTCTGACAGTAGGCGAAGGCCATGAACTCAGAAGATGCAGTCAGTCCATTTGTTGTTAATATTTTTTCCAGATTGGATGAGCAGGATCACTGCATGGATCAGTTTGCCATGGCGTTACAAACACTCCTGAGTCACACGGCTCACCTGGAATCTCCCACTGTGGCTGCTCCGGTACAACCTGTGTTGCAGGCCATCCCTGCTGCTGCTCCAGTTTCTGTGCAGGCACCTGCCTTGAGTATTACAAAACAGGAAATCACCCCAGGACTTTAAATGAGGTGAATGCATTTAGCTAACAATTGACAGAGTAAATGCAAAAAATCTCAAAATGTATTAAAATAGTCATGCAAACATAAACATGAATATGTTTCAGTTGACATTATTAATGGATACTGTGAGATCTTTGGTGACACATTCCCCCATCACGGCCATGTCTGCCCCCGGTTTGTGCTTTGTTGGGTTGGTTTAACCTCTGCCTCCTCAGCTCCCTAGTCGGATGCTCATTACTGCTGCCTCTGGGTATCAAGCAATTGGTAATCTGATCAAGTGAGTATAGGGCCATGCGTTTTTGGATCCTCTTGACTAATTATCATGATACCATGTCTGTGTTGATACTTAAATGGTTCATTATACCCCCTACAGATGTACTACACACACATCTACCCCTGATAAAGCGAGCATGGTCTTGCGAAACGCGTTGGGATACTTTTTATGCATGTGTACTCTGCAATTTACATTTTATACCTTGATACGTGTAATGACATTTTCTACTGTATGTATCATTTCAGTGGCTTGGCTTTGATTCATGTTTATGTTTGCATGACTATTTTAATAAATTTTGAGACTGCATTTACTCTGTCAATTGTTGGCTAAATGCATTCACCTCATTTAAAGTCCTGGGGCAATTTCCTGTTTTGTGTTGCATATATTGGGATGGAGGTGGTGACGCCAGACCTTTTCTCTTTTTTCTGCCTCGAGTATTACCTCTGTAAGAGGTATGTCTGGTTCCGCTCCACTTCCCCAGTGATTTTGGGGCGATCCAGTCCAATGCAGAGGGTTTCTCAACCAGGTTGAGGTATACTTTGAGATGCTGCCCCAGGCATTTCCCACGGACAGAAGCAAAGTAGGTTTTGTGATATCTTTGCTTTCTGAGAGAGCCTTGGCCTGGGCAAACCCTCTATGGGAGACACAAAAACCTGTTGTCTTGAGTTACCCTGAGTTTGTGGCTTCTTTTAAAAGGGTTTTGAGGTTCCTGCATGCTCTGCTTCTGCTGCCAATTGCCTCATGTCCATTAAGCAAAGTACGGGAACTGTTGCCGATTAGGCCATTGAATTCCGTACTTTTGGCAGCAGAGGTTGCTTGAAACAATGAGGCCCTCGTGGCTGCTTTTTCTCATGGTCTCTTGGATACCATCAAGGATGAGATAACAGCCCGAGATATACCCACTGAGCTGGAGAAGTTTATCATGTTTTCCACCCTCATTGACTCCAGACTCAGAGAAAGACTCTCTTTTAAGGGGCTCTTGCAGAAGCCTCCTGTACATTTGTCTCCGAGCTTTGCAGTCCCACCCTTGCCTCCCGCACCTCCCATGCCTCCTGGTACCGAGTCAGTTGAGTCTCTCTGCAGATGAGAGTACCTTTAGGAGGAGGGAGAGATTGTGCCTTTATTCACTTTTTGAAGTCTTGTCCTACCTGTCCAGGGGATGCCCTAACCTTGAGGTCCTGTCACGGACAGACCTTAGGTGGCATTGTTTTGTCCCTAGTTATCCAGAAGGATAAGCCCCTGGTTTTGGTTACCCTTTCTTGGGCTGAGTCATCCATCGAGATACAGGCCCTAACCGACTCTGAGGCTGCAGGCCTGTTCATTGATGCTGCCTTTGTATCGAAGCACTCGATTCCGCTGCAGCTGACACTCCACTTGCCATTAAGGCTCTTGACGGGAGACCTCTACAGCCTGCCAATGTGACTCATGAGACTGTTTAGTTGTCCATGGCCGTAGGGGCTCTTCATCATGAGATAATCCAATTCCAAGTTATTTCCACACCTAAGTTTCCACTGGTTATTGGTTATCCTTGGTTACGGAGGCACAACCCCTCTTTTGATTGGCTCCATGCTGAGGTTCTCTCCTGGTCACCACAATGTAGTCAGACATGCTTCCAGAAGGTAGCCAAGGTCCTGTGCACATCTTCACTCTCCGCAATATTCGCGAGTACCGCGATTTTAGCAATGTCTTTGACAAAGGTCAAGCCGGTAGTTTGCTTCCACACCAGTCGCATGATTGCGCAATTGACCTTCAACCCGGTTCCATACCCCCTCGTGACCAGGTTTACCCTTTGACAGTCTTGGAGGATAAGGCCATGGAGGAGTATGTTGCAGACACACTTTCTCAAGGTTTCATCCGCAAATCCTCATCTCCTGCTGGTGTTGGATTCTTCTTTGTGAAGAAGAAGAGTAGTGAACTGAGACCCTCTATTGATTTATAGGCATCTCAATCATTTCACGATTAAGAATGCTTATCCGATTCCGTTGATTACAGAGTTATTTGACCGCCTCAAGGGAGCAACGGTTTTCACACAGCTTGATTTGAGAGGGGCATACAATCTCGTGAGGATTGAGGGCAATGAGTGGAAAACTGCGTTTAATACCAGAACAGGCCATTATGAGTACCTCGTAATGCCTTTTGGCCTTTGTAACGCTCCGGCAGTTTTTCTGAATTTATTAATGATGTCCTCCGAGATTTGTTGCAGTTACGGTGGGGACGGAAAGTATTCGGACCCCTTTACATTTTTCATTCTTTGTTATATTGCAGCCATTTGCTAAAATCATTTAAGTTAATTTTTCTCCTCATTAATGTACACACAGCATCCCATATTGACAGAAAAACACAGAATTGTTGACATTTTTGCAGATTTATTAAAAAAGAAAAACTGAAATATCACATGGTCCTAAGTATTCAGACCCTTTGCTGTGACACTCATATTTATCTCAGGTGCTGTCCATTTCTTCTGATCATCCTTGAGATGGTTCTACGCCTTCATTTGAGTCCAGCTGTGTTTGATTATACTTAGGGATGAGCCGAACACCCCCCTGTTCGGTTCGCACCAGAACATGCGAACAGGAAAAAAGTTCGTTCGAACACGCGAACACCGTTAAAGTCTATGGGACACGAACATGAATAAACAAAAGTGCTAATTTTAAAGGCTTATATGCAAGTTATTGTCATAAAAAGTGTTTGGGGACCTGGGTCCTGCCCCAGGGGACATGGATCAATGCAAAAAAAAGTTTTAAAAACGGCCGTTTTTTCAGGAGCAGTGATTTTAATAATGCTTAAAGTCAAACAATAAAAGTGTAATATCCCTTTAAATTTCGTACCTGGGGGGTGTCTATAGTATGCCTGTAAAGGGGCGCATGTTTCCTGTGTTTAGAACAGTCTGACAGCAAAATGACATTTTGAAGGAAAAAACTTATTTAAAACTACCCGCGGCTATTGCATTGCCGACAATACACATAGAAGTTCATTGATAAAAACGGCATGGGAATTCCCCAAAGGGGAACCCCAAACCAAAATTTAAAAAAAAAATGATGTGGGAGTCCTCCTAAATTTCATACCAGGCCCTTCAGGTCTGGTATGGATATTAAGGGGAACCCCGGCCAAAATTAAAAAAAAAAAATGACGTGGGGTTCCCCCTAAATTCCATACCAGACCCTTCAGGTCTGGTATGGATTTTAAGGGGAACCCCGAGCCAAAAAAAAAAAAAAAAACGGCGTGGGGTCCCCCCAAAAATCCATACCAGACCCTTATCCGAGCACGCAACCTGGCAGGCCGCAGGAAAAGAGGGGGGGACGAGAGTGCGGCCCCCCCTCCCTCCTGAACCGTACCAGGCCACATGCCCTCAACATTGGGAGGGTGCTTTGGGGTAGCCCCCCAAAACACCTTGTCCCCATGTTGATGAGGACAAGGGCCTCATCCCCACAACCCTGGCCGGTGGTTGTGGGGGTCTGCGGGCGGGGGGCTTATCGGAATCTGGAAGCCCCCTTTAACAAGGTGACCCCCAGATCCCGGCCCCCCCCTGTGTGAAATGGTAAGGGGGTACATAAGTACCCCTACCATTTCACGAAAAAAGTGTCAAAAATGTTAAAAATGACAAGAGACAGTTTTTGACAATTCCTTTATTTAAATGCTTCTTCTTTCTTCTATCTTCCTTCATCTTCTGGTTCTTCTGGCTCTTCTGGTTCTTCCTCCGGCGTTCTCGTCCAGCATCTCCTCCGCGGCGTCTTCTATCTTCTTCTCCTCGGGCCGCTCCGCACCCATGGCATGGGGGGAGGCTCCCGCTCTTCTCTTCTTCTTTTCTTCTCTTCTTCTCTTCTTCATTTTCTTCTCCGGGCCGCTCCGCAATCCATGCTGGCATGGAGGGAGGCTCCCGCTGTGTGACGGCGCTCCTCGTCTGACAGTTCTTAAATAACGGGGGGGCGGGGCCACCCGGTGACCCCGCCCCACTCTGACGCACGGTGACTTGACGGGACTTCCCTGTGACGTCACGGGGAATGCCACAGGGAAGTCCCGTCATGTCCCGTGCGTCAGAGGGGGGCAGGGTCACCGGGTGGCCCCGCCCCCCCCGTTATTTAAAAACTGTCAGACGAGGAGCGCCGTCACACAGCGGGAGCCTCCCTCCATGCCAGCATGGATTGCGGAGAGGCCCGGAGAAGAAAATGAAGAAGAGAAGAAAAGAAGAAAAGAAGAAGAGAAGAGCGGGAGCCTCCCCCCCATGCCATGGGTGCGGAGCGGCCCGAGGAGAAGAAGATAGAAGACGCCGCGGAGGAGATGCTGGACGAGAACGCCGGAGGAAGAACCAGAAGAGCCAGAAGAACCAGAAGATGAAGGAAGATAGAAGAAGGAAGAAGCATTTAAATAAAGGAATTGTCAAAAACTGTCTCTTGTCATTTTTAACATTTTTGACACTTTTTTCGTGAAATGGTAGGGGTATAAGTACCCCCTTACCATTTCACACGGGGGGGGCCGGGATCTGGGGGTCACCTTGTTAAAGGGGGCTTCCAGATTCCGATAAGCCCCCCGCCCGCAGACCCCCACAACCACCGGCCAGGGTTGTGGGGATGAGGCCCTTGTCCTCATCAACATGGGGACAAGGTGTTTTGGGGGGCTACCCCAAAGCACCCTCCCAATGTTGAGGGCATGTGGCCTGGTACGGTTCAAGAGGGAGGGGGGCCGCACTCTCGTCCCCCCCTCTTTTCCTGCGGCCTGCCAGGTTGCGTGCTCGGATAAGGGTCTGGTATGGATTTTTGGGGGGACCCCACGCCATTTTTTTTTTTTTTTTTTGGCTCGGGGTTCCCCTTAAAATCCATACCAGACCTGAAGGGTCTGGTATGGAATTTAGGGGGAACCCCACGTCATTTTTTTTTTTTAATTTTGGCCGGGGTTCCCCTTAATATCCATATCAGACCTGAAGGGCCTGGTATGGAATTTAGGGGGACTCCCACGTCATTTTTTTTCTTTTAATTTTGGTTCGGGGTTCCCCTTTGGGGAATTCCCATGCCGTTTTTATCAATGAACTTCTATGTGTATTGTCGGCAATGCAATAGCCGCGGGTAGTTTTAAATGAGTTTTTTCCTTCGAAATGTCATTTTGCTGTCAGATTGTTCTAAACACAGGAAACATGCGCCCCTTTACAGGCATACTATAGACACCCCCCAGGTACGAAATTTAAAGGGATATTACACTTTTATTGATTGACTTTAAGCATTATTAAAATCACTGCTCCTGAAAAAACGGCCGTTTTTAAAACTTTTTTTTGCATTGATCCATGTCCCCTGGGGCAGGACCCAGGTCCCCAAACACTTTTTATGACAATAACTTGCATATTAGCCTTTAAAATTAGCACTTTTGATTTCTCCCATAGACTCTTAAAGGGTGTTCCGCGGCATTCGAATTTGCCGCGAACACCCCAAATTGTTCGCTGTTCGGCGAACTTGCGAACAGCCAATGTTCGAGTCGAACATGAGTTCGACTCGAACTCGAAGCTCATCCCTAATTATACTGATTGGACTTGATTAGGAAAGCCACACACCTGTCTATATAAGACCTTACAGCTCACAGTGCATGTCAGAGCAAATGAGAATCATGAGGTCAAAGGAACTGCCTGAAGAGCTCAGAGACAGAATTGTGGCAAGGCACAGATCTGGCTAAGGTTACAAAAAAACTTCTGCTGCACTTAAGGTTCCTAAGAGCACAGTGGCCTCCATAATCCTTAAATGGAAGACGTTTGGGAGGACCAGAACCCTTCCTAGAGCTGGCCGTCCAGCCAAACTGAGCTATCGGGGAAGAAGAGCCTTGGTGAGAGAGGTAAAGAAGAACCCAAAGATCACTGTGGCTGAGCTCCAGACATGCAGTCGGGAGATGGGAGAAAGTTGTAGAAAGTCAACCATTACTGCAGCCCTCCACCAGTCGGGGCTTTATGGCAGAGTGGCCCGACGGAAGCCTCTCCTCAGTGCAAGACACATGAAAGCCTGCATAGAGTTTGCTAAAAAACAACTGAAGGACTCCAAGATGGTGAGAAATAACATTTTCTGGTCTGATGAGACCAAGATAGAACTTTTTGGCCTTAATTCTAAGCGGTATGTGTGGAGAAAACCAGGCACTGCTCATCACCTGTCCAATACAGTACCAACAGTGAAGCATGGTGGTGGCAGAATCATGCTGTGGGGGTGTTTTTCAGCTGCAGGGACAGGACGACTGGTTGCAATCGAGGGAAAGATGAATGCAGCCAAGTACAGGGATATCCTGGACAAAAACCTTCTCCAGAGTGCTCAGGACCTCAGACTGCGCTGAAGGTTTACCTTCCAACAAGACAATGACCCTAAGCACACAGCTAAAATAACGAAGGAGTGGCTTCACAACAACTCCGTGACTGTTCTTCAATGGCCCAGCCAGAGCCCTGACTTAAACCCAATTGAGCATCTCTGGAGAGACCTAAAAATGGCTGTCCACCAACGTTTACCATCCAACCTGACAGAACAGGAGAGGATCTGCAAGGAGGAATGGCAGAGGATCCCCAAATCCAGGTGTGAAAAACTTGTTGCATCTTTCCCAAAAAGACTCATGGCTGTATTAGATCAAAAGGGTGCTTCTACTACATACTGAGCAAAGGGTCTGAATACTTAGGACCATGTGATATTTCAGTTTTTCTTTTTTAATAAATCTGGAAAAATGTCAACATGGGGTGCTGTGTGTACATTAATGAGGAAAAAAATGAACTTAAATGATTTTAGCAAATGGCTGCAATATAACAAAGAGTGAAAAATTTAAGGGGGTCTGAATACTTTCCATCCCCACTGTATGTGTGGTGGTTTATCTTAATGATATCCTCATTTTTTCCAAGTCCCTGGAGAGCCACCACGCAGATGTCTGTCGTGTGCTTCAGAAACTAAGAGAGAACAATCTCTATTGTAAATTGGAGAAGTGCGAATTCCATCGTGAACCAGTTAAATTCCTGGGTTATGTCATTTCCACTGCTGATTTTTCAGTGGACCAGGGGAAACTTTCAGCAGTCCTACAGTGGCCCCGACCCGTGGGTTTACGTACTCTGCAGCGTTTTCTTGGCTTTGCCAACTATTGTTGGAAGTGTATTCATAACTTCTCGTCTCTGGTCAAGCCCCTGACTGATATGACCAGAAAGGGTGGTAACCCACAGAGTTGGTCTCTGAAGTCCATTAAAGCCTTTGAGAGTCTCAAGGCTGCCAAGTCTGCTCCTGTGTTGGCACATCCTGATCCTACGTTACCTTTTATCCTTGACGTTGATGCTTCTGAGACTGGAGTTGGCGCCCTTCTGAGCGCTATGCATTCTTGCGGCTACTTTTCCAAGAAATTTTCACCTGCGGAGTGCAATTACGAGATTGGTGACAAAGAGCTTTTAGCGATCATTTTAGCCCTGAAAGAATGGGGACATCTCATTGAAGGTACCACTGTGCCGGTTCTCAGTCTTGCTGACCATAATGCCGCGTACACACGGTCGGACTTTTCATCTACAAAAGTCCAACGGACGCTGACGGACTAAAGCTGGCTGGTAATCCGATCGTGTGTGGGCTTCTCCGGACTTTCAACTGACTTTTTCAGCCTCAAATCCGACGGACTTTAGATTTGAAACATGCTTCAAATCTTTCCGACGGACTCGAGTCCGGTCGAAAAATCCGCTCGTCTGTATGCTAGTCTGACGGACAAAAACCCACGCTAGGGCAGCTATTGGCTACTGGCTATCAACTTCCTTATTTTAGTCCGGTGTACGTCATCACGTAAGAATTCGACAGACTTTTGTGTGATCGTGTGTAGGCAAGTCTGTTCGTTAGAAAGTCCGCCGCAAGTCCGTCGAAAGTCTGTCGGACAGGCTGTCGGACTTTTGTAGCTGAAAAGTCCGACCGGTACTAAGAATGTAAGGGCAGATGCTTTGTCACGACAATTTTCCTCCACTTCCAAGATGGAGTCGGTTCTGGTTCCTGTGATTCTTCCTGATCGTATTCTGGCTACGGTTCGCACCAGTCTCACTTCTCCTTTGGGTGACAAAATTCTTGCTGCTCAAGTCCATGCTCCTCCTGAGAAACCTTGTGACCGCTGCTTTGTCCCAGAGAGTCTCCGTACTGCTGTGCTCCAGACTTACCATTCTCCCAAGGCTGCTGGCCACCCTGGAAAGAATCAACTCTTTTGGGCCATTTCTCAACAATTCTGGTGGGCTAGTCTACGTTCTTCAGAAGTCTGAACTAATGCAAGTGACATCTCTTTCACCTGAATTGCAAGCCTAAACTTCACCTTGAGAGACCCTCCCCCCCGTTTATTTAACCACTTCAGCCCCGGACCATTTGGCAGCTCAATGACCGGAGGACTTTTTACAATTTGGCACTGCGCTGCTTTAACTGGTAATTGCGCTGTCATGCAATATAGTACCCAAACAAAATTTTCGGCCTTTTGTTCACACAAATAGAGCTTTCTTTTGATGATATTTGATTGCCTCTGCGATTTTTATTTTTTGCGATATAAACAGAAAAAGACCTAAAATTTTTTAAAAAATTATATTTTCTACTTTTTGTTATAAGAAAAATCCAATAAACTTAATTTTAGTCATACATTTAGGCCAAAATGTATTCAGCCACATGTATTTGGTAAAAAAATGTAATAAGCATATATTTATGGGTTTGCGCAAAAGTTATAGCGTCTACAAACTAGGGTACATTTTTTGGAATTTACGCAGCTTTTAGTTTATGACTGCCTATCTCATTTCTTCAGATGCTAAAATGGCAGGACAGTACAAAACCCCTCAAATGACCCAATTTTGGAAAGTAGACACCCTAGGGAAATTGTTAAAAGGCATGTTAAGCCCATTGAATATTTTATTTTTTTGCCCCAAGTGATTGAATAATGACAAAAAAAAAATTACAAAAAGTTAACACTAAATGATATATTGCTCACGCATACCATGGTTATATGTGGAATTGCACCCCAAAATACATTTTTCTGCTTCTCCTGAGAACGGGGATACCACATGTGGGACTTTTTGGGAGTCTAGCCATGTATGGGGCCCCGAAAACCAAGCACCGCCTTCAGGTTTTCTAAGGGCGTACATTTTTGATTTCACTCCTCACTACCTATCAGTTTTGAAGGCCATAAAATGCCAATATGGCACAAAACCCAGCCAAATGACCCGATTTTGGAAAGTAGACACCCCAAGCTATTTGCTGAGAGGCATGTTGAGTCCATGGAATATTTTATATTTTGCCACAAGTTGCAGGAAAATGACAAACTTTTTTTTTTTTTTTTTTGCACAAAGTTGTCACTAAATTATATATTGCTCACACATGCCATAGGCATATGTGAAATTACACCCCAAAATAAATTCTGCTGCTTCTCCTGAGTATGGGAATACCACATGTGTGGGACTTTTTGGGAGCCTAGCCGCGTACAGGACCTTGAAAACCAAGCACCGACTTAAGGATTTCTAAGTGCGTACATTTTTTATTTCACTTCTCACTACCTATCACAGTTTTGAAAGCCATAAAATGCCAAGATGGCACAAATTCCCCCCAAATTCCCCCATTTTGGAAAGTAGACACCCCAAGCTATTTGCTGAGAGGCATAATGAGTATTGTGCAGCTCTCATTTGTTTTTGAAAATGAAGAAAGAAAAGAAACTTTTTTTTTTTTTTTTCAATTTTCAAAACTTTGTGACAAAAAGCGAGATCTGCAAAATACTCACCATACCTCTCAGCAAATAGCTTGGGGTGTCTACTTTCCAAAATGGGGTCATTTAGGGGGGGTTGTGCCACCTGGGCATTTCATAGCCTCCGAAACTGTGATAGGCAGTGAGGAGTGAAATCAAAAATTTACATCCTTAGAAAGCCTGAAGGCGGTGCTTGGTTTTCGGGGTCCCGTACGCGGATAGGCTCCCAAAAAGTCTTACACATGTGGTATCCCCGTACTCAGGAGAAGCAACAGAATGTATTTTGGGGTGTCATTTCACATATGCTCATGGCATGTTTGAGCAATATATCATTTAGTGACAACTTTGTGAAAAAAAAAATTGTCTTTTTCCTGCAACTTGTGTCAAAATATAAAATATTCCATGGACTCGACATGCCTCTCAGCAAATAGCTTGGGGTGTCTACTTTCCAAAATGGGGTCATTTGGGGAGTTTTGAACTGTCCTGGCATTTTATGCACAACATTTAGAAGCTTATGTCACACAACACCCACTCTTCAAACCAAAGCCCTTTCTGACACTTTTTCTTTACATGAAAAAATACTTTGAACCCCCAAAAATTTTATATTTTTTAAAGCAAAGGCCCTACAGATTAAAATGGTGGGTTTCATTTTTTTTCCACACAGTATTTCCACAGCAATTTTTCAAACGCATTTTATTTTGGAAAAAACACACTTTTTTAATTTTAATGCACTATAACACACTATATTGCCCAAATGTTTGATAAATAAAAAAGATGATCTTAGGCCGAGTACATGTATACCAAACACGACATGCTTTAAAATTGCACACAAACGTGCAGCGGCGACAAATTACATACTTTTTTAAAAGCCTTTAAATGCCTTTACAGGTTACCACTTGACCACTAGATTTATGGAGGAGGTCTACTGCTAAAATTATTGCCCTCGATTTGCATGAGAGCAGGGGGGTAGGGGTGCTTTTTTTTTAATTATTATTTATTTTGCTTTTTTATTTTATTTTTAAGCTGTTCCTTTCATTTTTTAATAATTTTTATTGTTATCTCAGGGAATGTAAATATCCCCTATGATAGCAATAGGTAGTGACAGTGACAGGTACTCTTTATTGAAAAAATTGGGGTCTATTAGACCCTAGATCTCTCCTCTGCCCTCAAAGCATCTGACCACACCAAGATCAGTGCGATAAAATGCTTTCCCAATTTCCCAATGGCACTGTTTGTATCAGGCGAAATCTAAGTCATGAAATGCTCATAGCTTCTGGTTTCTTAGACCATAGAGATGATTGGAGCCATTCTGGTCTCTGATCAGCTCTGTGGTCAGCTGGCGGAACCACGGGCTGCATTCTCAGGTTCCCTGTTGGAACAGGAGAGCCTGAGAAAAACATGGAAGACGGTGGGAGGGGGGACATTCCCTCCCACAGCTTGTAAAAGCAGTCTAGAGGCTAATTAGCCACTAGGATTGCTTTTACATGAAAGCCGACTGCTGGCTAAAAAGAATGATACCAAGATGATACCTAAACCCGTAGGCATCATTCTGGTATAACCACTCAAAGTCCAGCAATGTACCAGTACATTGCTGGTCCTTGAGCATATATTGTAATCTTTTTTTTCATGCAGCCTGTGGGCTGAACGAAAAAAAGATTGATCGGTGGGTATGCCCACCATTAGAATACCTCCCTTCATCCACCTACTTCTAATGATGGGTATACATGCACCATTTTGTTTTTAACTGTGGTGGTGAAATCACCTCCTACAGCGCTGGAGTCACGGCTTCCGCCCCAAAAGTTGGGAGCAAACCGCTCCTCCACCCTTGCTGCCCCCATGCTTCGGCATATATTTTCTTTTTTTTTAACTGTGGTGGTGAAATCACCTCCGACAGCACTGGAGTCACGGCTTTATGTATCGTGGGAGCAAACGATGTTGCTGTCAAGATGAATAAGTCCGCGCTGCAGCTGTATGGCGTACCTGCTAAGCAAATGATGGTTAACAATAAAACAAAGTAACATTGCAGTATAACAGTAAGACATACCATACCTGCAAAGCAAATAAAAAAAAATAGTAAAAAAATAAAACATTTTTTAACGCAACCTGTGCCTAAAATATATATATGCCGAAGCATGGGGGCATCCGCCCCAAAAGTTAGGAGCAAATCGCTCCTCCACCCCTGCTGCCCCCATGCTTCGGCATATATACTCTTTTTTAACTGTGGTGGTGAAATCACCTTCGACAGCGCTGGAGTCGCGGCTTTATGTATCGTGGGAGCAAACGCTGTTGCTGTCAAGATAAATAAATCCACGCTGCAGCTGAATGGTGTACCCGCTAAGCAAATGATGGTTAACAATAAAACAAAGTAACATTACAGTATAACAGCAAGACATACCATACCTGCAAAGAAAATACAAAAAAAAATAGTAAAAAATAAAACATTTTTTAACGCAACCTGTGCTAAAATATATATATGCCGAAGCATGGAGGCATCCGTCCCAAAAGTTAGGAGCAAATTGCTCCTCCACCCCTGCTGCCCCCATGCTTCGGCATATATGCTCTTTTTTTTAACTGTGGTGGTGAAATCACCTCCGACAGCCCTGGAGTCACGGCTTTATGTATCGTGGGAGCAAATGCTGTTGCTTTCAAGATGAATAAATCTGCACTGCAGCTGAATGGAGTACCTGAAAACAAAAAAATGGTTAACAATAAAACACAATAAAACATTGCAGAATAGAATACAGTAAAAAAAGAGCAGAAACATAGAAAGAATAGAGAGAGAGAGAGAATAATAAAACAACAACTATTTTTGTTTTTTTATTTTATTTTTTTCTGTTTTTTTATTTTTTACTTTTTTTGTGTCTTTTTATTTTTTACTTTTTTTTTTTTTTTTTACACTTTTATTTGTAACTGTAACAGTTCGGTTCCAGGTTCGGGTCTCTCAAAATGCAATGGCATCTTGGGAGACCCTCAACTAGTGTATGGTAGCGTTCAAAACATTCACCAATGCAAAGACCAGGATTGTCAGGACAGGAGGGACAAAAATAGCGGGTGTCACGCCTATATCCGCGCTTTCTACGACACAACATTTTTTGGGGGGGGCTCGCTGGGTAGGGGTACTCGGGAGGACATACGGAAAACGCCTCTCATGCAGCCGGATTACTGCATTTGGATTGGGAAGGTGAGGTGGAGCACCGTCTGGAAACAGAAGGGCTCTGATGATCTCTTCCTGGAATTTAAGGAAGGATCCAGTCTGTCCTGAAGCTCTGTATAGTACATGAGCATTCAGCAAAGCCAACTGAAATAAGTATACAGACACTTTCTTGTACCAGCGTCTGGCCTTATGGGCAATTAGGTATGGCGCCAACAACTGGTCATTGAGGTCCACCCCTCCTATGTTAAGGTTGTATTCGTGGACCCAGAGGGGTTTCTCCACAACACCAGTCACAGTAGGAATTTGGACCGTCGTGTCTGCATGAAGGGAGGAAAGAACGAAAACATTCTTATTGTCCCTCCACTTCACAGCGAGCAAATTATTACACTTGAAGCAGTCTCTTTCCCCCAGCCTAAGATGGGTATCTACAAGCCTCTGGGGTAAGCCCCGGCGATTAGGTCGCACGGTGCCACATGTGCCAATTTGATGATCAAACAAGTGACTAAAAAGTGACACGCTCGTGTAATAATTGTCCACATACAAATGGTACCCCTTTCCCAATAAGGGTGACACCAAGTCCCACACAATCTTGCCAGCACTCCCTATGTAGTCTGGGCAGTTCTCCGGCTCTACGTGACTATCTCTTCCCTCGTAAACCATAAAACTACATGTATAGCCTGTGGCCCTGTCACAGAGCTTATACATCTTGACCCCGTATCTGGCACACTTGCTGGGAAGATACTGTTTGTAAGACAAGCAGCCAGAAAACGTAATCAGGGACTCATCATAGCAGACAACTTGATGGAGAGTAAACAAGGCTGCCCTGGCCATGGACGCAGAGAACACGGGCATATGATGAATTGGGTCAGTGGACCAATATGACCACAACTCACTCTTTTTAGTTATGCCCATGTCGAGGGATAGGCCCAAAAAGGTCTTACATTCAGAAATCGTAATTTCTGGCAAGGGAGGACTGTGGATTAGTGGTGATGTATTGACCAGCATACAAATTGTGAATAAACAGCGAATAAAAATCAAGTGACGTAAAATCAACTGTTTCCACCTGAATGCCGGGTTGGCCAGTGAATGGGGGAAGTACGGGTGCTACAGAAGTGGTGGACTCCCAATTCGGATTGGCAAATTCTGCAGGAAGGACACTATGGGCACCATGTGCCTGTCTTTGTCTTCTTGGTGGCAGCGGGACACTACTTGTGCTTGCCACTTCGCCACCTTGAACTGCACTTATGGGACTCGCCACGTCACCACATGTTACTGCAGTGCTGGTTTGACTACGACCAGGGTGTACTAGGCCGCTGGTGCCTGCCAGTTCACCAGAAGGAATAGCGGTGCTAGTACTTCTCTGCTCCATACGAGAGCCCTGCGATTCTTGCACCTCAATAGCAGAAGAAGATTGGGGTATGGTAAGCCTGACCTTGGCAGGGACCACAACTCCGTTGTCAGAGCTATCTGTCATGGAGCCGCTGTCATCTACAGGATCATATTCTGAGCCTGAATCTGACAGATGAGTGACTTCCTCTTCACTATCTGTCATGCTCAGAAACGTGTAGGCCTCTTCACTAGTGTACCTTCAATTTGCCATTTTGGGCTCTAAATTTACTGGTACACTAATGAGACTCACAGATAAAAAAGCTCCTAGGCTGTCAGCAGGGATTAGGCCTGATTCTGCAAATGCTGCAGTTATGTGTTTAGTGTTTTGTAAGTGACAGTGATTGATCGATACTGCACCTGGGTGGGCTGGGTTGGGCGGAGGGGAAAAATGCAGGTGCTAGCAGGTATCTGGGCTGATCCCGCTAGCACTGCGTTTTTGGGAACCCTAAACTGCTGGGGATGCTAGTATAGATCTGATCAGATATCGATCCGTTCAGATACTATACCACTAAGGGAGGTGTATGCTGCGTGTGTGGGTGTTAGCGGTACTGCCACTAATCTGATGCTGCCTGGGGCCACACAGACCCTAACTGGCCCTAAAACCTAACTGATATCACCCGCCGGGCTATCAGGGGGTTAAACCTTTATTGGGTAATAAACGGCGGGTATAAAAAACAAACTAACCAGCGTCACCCGTAACACTTATACGGTGATCACTGGTGAAAGGGTTAACTAGAGGGCAATCAGGGGGTTAAAATCTGTATTAGGTAGTATATGGGGGTACCTGATGCTATAAAAAGCTGATGGTGAACCTAAATACCTACCTGGCTAACTAGCATCATCTGTGACACTAACTAAAAGAATACTTCTGAGGGATGATGTTACACAGATTCCAACACTCTTCCTATACAGTAAAATTGGCCTGCTTTGCTTATTCTACCACCCCCATTCCTAATTTTAGGAAAAATTGTCACTTAAATGTAAACGCTCTACAAACACAAAGTGCTTTAGACGTTTTTTAGTTCACTAAACGCGACATCTGTGCAATGTCACCCCCTCATTCAGATGCCACATTTGGCAACAATGTTACAGGATTGTTTGAATAACATATTATATTAGATAGTTATTTCCCATCTCTCATTTTATGCCTACGATATTTGGCCAATCAAACATTTGGGAAAATCTCAAAACAATTAGACTCAGCCATTAGGTTAATTATGTGTGCCTGATCAACTCCCTTACAAAGAGATACATGGTAACATCATCCCATAGCTTGTAGAGCATTACCCATATAAGAAACTCTGGTTATTCCATCCCAACCCAAGTTGCGATGTGATATACAATCGACCATAAACAGGGATTTACTCGACACACACAGGAAGAGTAACACTCTTAAGCAGTCTCAAATTCAGATGCATTATAGAACTATTCATAAGATGTTACAGATGTTGAATTGTTTCATTGCTTGAGGTGTCTCCCCTTTTCACTTAACAGGGGATACACCTTATTATATACATGTAGGAATAACTCTGTGTTCCTGTTCTCATTCCTATACTTATATAACTTTGTTATGTTTTATGCTTTAGAACTGATTGTAACTGTTCAATACACTCATTAAGTCACCTTAGGAGTATGCTACCTATTTGAATCCCTCAAATTTTGAACTACAGTCATTCTGTCTTTTGCTAAAACATATTGGCTCCCTCCCGAAATAAGAATCATAAAGATCTCCTGTGGACTAGAGATAGGTTCTTAATCTCATCCGTTCTACACCGACACCCTTCACCTCTCCACATGACGGGAGCACATTTATTCCTGTCGATCCCCACCGGATACATTTTTTACCCTACGAAGGACTACACACAACCTCCCTACCTCCGGGTTACCCCCTCTTCTACTTTCTCTTGCCTCCCCGTTAGCCCACCCCTTCCTCCTCCCTTCCCTTAATCCCCCTGGTTCCCCCCCGTTTGTTTTTTTTTTTTTTCCGCCTCTCAGTCCCTGCCACCACCCCATTACTGCTCAAACCAAACTATCCCAGACCCTGCTCTTCTCAAGAACCTTCTCATCAATACCTGTAAGGGATCATTGTACAACACCTCACTTTCTCTCGACAATCTTAAGACTAACCACACACACATTATGTCACATATATGCTCTACGACTAAACCTTCCTCATTTAAAGTTGTCTCAATATATGTAAAGGGTCTCAATATCCCAGAAAAGTGCAGCCAAGTCCTTGATATGATGCATAAATTAAAGGCAAATGTTGTATTCCTGCAGGAAACCCACTTCCGCACAAATAAGATCCCCAAAATTATGAACCATCTACAGTATTCCCTACAGTATATCATGCCACTAACCTACTTGCAAAAACCAAAGGGGTCTCAATCCTAATTTCAAAAAATTTTGACTTTGCCACTCATAGACTCACTTATAGACACCGAAGGAAGATACATCTTCCTAAAGGGCCAAATCCAGGGGACGACATGTAACCCTGGTCAACATATACAGCCCCAATACTGCATAAGTTAGCTTTTTTAGATCCCTGTCACAACTCCTTTCAGACTTTCACTCAGGCTTGACCATCCTTGGGGGAGACTTGAATGTTGCTTTGTTTCCATTCTTAGACATCTCCACTGGTACAGCTTCTTTGCCATACAAAGCCATTCGGCAAATTAAGATACAGATCCAAGATCTCCTTTTACATGATACACGGCGTACCCTCCATTCCAACGAAAAAGACTTTACTTTTTTTTCTGCCCCACAGAATAAATATTCTAGAATAAACTATCTATTCCTATCCCAGAAAGGCCTCCCTTTTCTATCCACTGCAACCATTGAACCGTTGCTCCTATCTGACCACTACCCAGTTACAATGACCCTGACGTTCCAAGACAAAAACATTTCCACAAATGCTTGACGCTTGGGCTCTTAACTGCTTACATCAGAAGAGATTGTTAGAGATATCCGTATGTGCATACGTGAATTTTTTGTAGAGAACAACACACCTGACACAGCCCCATTTACCCAATGGGGGCCCCATAAGTGTGTCATAGGAGGGAAACTCCTCGCACTTAAAACATCTCAGAGAAAGGCCCAACAAAAGACAACTACAGACCTACTCAACAAAATTAAAACCCTGGAACTTGTCCACAAGCAATCCCAAGCACATCAAATATATCATGATCTCACCCAAAATAGAAAACTCCTACGTCAAGAGTTGAACCGTAAAATGCAATGCAAATTTGTCCTACACCAAAAGCTTTTTTATGAATTTGGCAACAAATGTGGAAAATTCCTAGCTTAAGCTCTACATACTAAGAAAGCACGCACAAACATTCACAACATCAAGGACCCTCAAGGAAAGTCTTATGTTACCCCAACAGATATTTCAGCTCAATTTGAGACCTACTATTTTGACTCATACAATCTCCCCAAACATTCATCCAGACATATAGGAACTGAAAATCAAAAAGCCTCAATTAAGACCTTCCTCATAAAATATTGCCCCAAATCTACAGATAAAGAGGATGCCCTTCATCTAGAAAACCATATCTCAGAAGATGAACTTAAAAATGCAATCAAATATCTTAAAAATGGTAAGATGGGTTTACAGCTGCCTATTTTAAAACCTTCATGGACACCTTATCCCCCTACTTTCTTAAAGCCTTTAATTCCTTAACCTCATCCACTCTCCCCTTCCATAGATTGCTGGAAGCCCACATCACAGTGATCCCAAAGGAAGAGAAAGATGCTACATTAGTTAGCAACTACAGGCTGATATCCTTACTGAATGTTGATATTAAACTGTTTGCTAAAATATTAGCTACTCATCTTTTACCTTTCCTACCTTCCCTGATAGGGAAAGACCAAGTTGGCTTTATCTCTGGGAGAGAAGCCAGGGACAACACGATCACAGCCCTGAATGTACACCATTGGATTACTACCCATAAACATGAAGGATTCTTTCTATCGTTGGATGCACACAAGGTGTTCGACTGGCTGGCATGGGACTACCTGGGAGCGGTCTTAAGACATATTGGTCTCCAAGACCGGATCCTCAATGCCATTATGTCCCTTTTATACAACTCCAACCGTCAGAATTCGTGTCAACGGTCACCTGTCGACTGCCTTCTCCATTAGCAATGGGACAAGACAGGTTTGCCCACTTTCCCCAATTATATTTGTACTAACCCTTGCACCCTTCCTACTCTGTCTACAGTCTAATGAAAATATCAAAGGCATTCCCATCACTGATCACAAATTAGCAGCCTTCGCTGACAACATTTTGCTATTCCTAAAAGAACCACACATATCGATTCCAAATCTTTTGAAATAATTCAAACTTTTTCATTATATTTCCAATTTCAAGATCAACTCCCTTGCCCTTAATATCGCACTCTCACAGGAAACAGTACCACAATGTAAGAATAACTTCCCCTTCCAATGGAAACATGACCAGATTAAATATCTTGGCATATACTTGACAATGAATCTTTCAGACATACAGTGGGGACAGAAAGTATTCAGACCCCCTTAAATTTTTCACTCTTTGTTATATTGCAGTCATTTGCTAAAATCATTTAAGTTCATTTTTTTTCCTCATTAATGTACACACAGCACCCCATATTGACAGAAAAACACAGAATTGTTGACATTTTTGCAGATTTATTAAAAAAGAAAAACTGAAATATCACATGGTCCTAAGTATTCAGACCCTTTGCTCAGTATTTATTAGAAGCACCCTTTTGATCTAATACAGCGATGGGTCTTTTTGTGAAAGATGCAGCAAGTTTTTCACAGCTGGATTTGGGGATCCTCTGCCATTCCTCCTTGCAGATCCTCTCCAGTTCTGTCAGGTTGGACGGTAAACCTTAGTGGACAGCCATTTTTAGGTCTCTCCAGAGATGCTCAGTTGGGTTTAAGTCAGGGCTCTGGCTGGGCCATTCAAGAACAGTCACAGAGTTGTTGTGAAGCCACTCCTTCATTATTTTAGCTGATTGCTTAGGGTCATTGTCTTGTTGGAAGGTAAACCTTTGGCCCAGTCTGAGGTCCTGAGCACTCTGGAGAAGGTTTTCATCCAGGATATCCCTGTACTTGGCTGCATTCATCTTTCCCTCGATTGCAACCAGTTGTCCTGTCCCTGCAGCTAAAAAAAAAACCCACAGCATGATGACTTTCTTCAACTTTCTCCCATCTCCCGACTACATCTCTGGAGCTCAGCCACAGTTCTTCTTTACTGGGTTCTTCTTTACCTCTCTCACCAAGGGTCTTCTCCCCCGATAGCTCAGTTTGGCCAGACGGCCAGCTCTAGGAAGGGTTCTGGTCGTCCCAAACGTCTTCCATTTAAGGATTATGGAGGCCACTGTACTCTTAGGAACCTTAAGTGCAGCAGAAATTTTTTTGTAACCTTGGTCAGATCTGTGCCTTGCCACAATTCTGTCTCTGAGCTCTTCAGGCAATTCCTTTGACCTCATGATTCTCATTTGCTCTGACATGTACTGTGAGCTGTAAGGTCTTATATAGACAGGTGTGTGGCTTTCCTAATCAAGTCCAATCAGTATAATCAAACACAGCTGGACTCAAATGAAGGGGTAGAACCATCTCAAGGATGATCAGAAGAAATGGACAGCACCTGAGTTAAATATATGAGTGTCACAGCAAAAGGTCTGAATACTTAGGACCATGTGATATTTCAGTTTTTCTTTTTTAATAAATCTGCAAAAATGTCAACAATTCTGTGTTTTTCTGTCAATATGGGGGGGTGTGTGTACATTAATAAGGAAAAAAATGAACTTGATTGAGCATGATTTTAGCAAATGGCTGCAATATAACAAAGAGTGAAAAATTTAAGGGGGTCTGAATACTTTCCGTCCCCACTGTATTCTCAAAAAATTACCAACCCATCCTCAAAGCTATTGCAAACTACCTCAGTAAGTAGAACAAACCACATTTTTCTTGGTTTGGCAGGAAGGCAATTTTAAAGATGAATATCCTTCCCCGCATTTTATGCATTTTACAAATTTCCCCATTAAGCTCCCCCCAACCTTGTTTCAATCATACAAATGACTATGCACTAGATTTCTATGGAGACAGAAAAGACCTAGAATAACTTACGAGCAACTGATGAAACCAAAAACGAAGGGTGGCATTGGTCTCCTGGACCTTTATTATTGGGCCCACCACTCCAGATTTGTAGATTAGTCATTATGTGGCCACTGCAAAGACTGGATTTATCTAGAAAACTCAGTCTCCCCCTACCATTGCGATCAATGCCTTGGACTTCAACACGTCACATCCCATGGAACTTGAAAGATCACCCCCTCATTAACTCGACATTTTTTTGCTTTAAAGAAACCTGCCGAAGGCTTCAAATCTCATCTAACCTCGGACCCCTCACATCTGTAAAACTCAACCCAGCCTTTCCTCCTGGTATGTCCACACAGTTTTTAGCAGACATTTGGCACCACCAAGAGATTTTAGCTCACCACTTTTTCCGAACAGTTCACTTATAGAATGTACTTCCCTACCAGCTAACACGGACAACAATACTTTTCCTCTCTAGACATATTTCCAGATATGACATTTCCCTCGAGAAGCTGACCGTGATTCCTCCATCTCTCGTCCACTTACCCCCTTTGAGCAGCTATGCACTCAATTAACTCCTCAACAACACGTGATCTCCGGTATCTATAACATTCTCTCCTCAGACAGTTCAATGAAAACGGAGATGATGCAGGTGCAATGGGAGTGCATATCTACAATAACACATAAAGGTTTTCTCAATGTCTCGATCCAGGAAAACAATTATAAGCTCCTGACTCACTGGTACAGAACCTCAGTAATTCTTAACAAATACAACTCTGCCATCTCCAATAAATGATGGAGATGTTTCAGGGAATTATGAACTTTACTACACATATGGTGGTCATGCCCTCTAATCCAACCGTTCTGGACACAGATCCGAGATTTGACGACACAGATATCCACATACACTTTAGAACACAATCCAACACAGTTTCTCCTCCACCACTCGGACATACCGACACACCAGTACCGCATAACACTAATACCCTTGAAAAATGCGGCCAAAATGTGTATCCCTCTTCATTGAGGATCAACCATGTTCTGACCATCCCTGAATGGCTCAAACGAGTTAAAAAAATTGCAGAAATGGAGGAATTAATCTCCATAGCCAGAGACTGTCCGGCCAAATTTTCTCATACATGGGCTTGCTGGACCCACTTCTGCACCACAGATAGATACAAATCACTAATAAGCCAAACTCATCCGGACCCTCCACCCCAAAGCACTTGTGACTCTTAATGATTCTCTTCCTACATTTCAACCGTTATCCCCATTAGAACAGGAGACATAGGGCCTCCCACCCCTTAACAAGGGAAGAGCGAGGGAGGTCCCTTCTCGAGATATTAAATTACATATTCAAAACTTTCAGACTTGGCTAGTCTATCCACCTTGCATCAATTTTTAGGACATGTTGGCGGAGACAGGGAGGTGAATTATACCCTCACCCCCCCCCCTTTTTTTTTTCTCTTCTCATACCCCTCCCCTTATCCACACCCTTTTTCTTCTTTCCCCTTTTTTTTCCTTTCTCCTCTCTCTTAGGGTTTACATCTCAAACCACCCTCTGCAATCAATAGAGCACTATATCACTGAGCACCAGTATTCAGCCAGATTTGGTCATATGTTATGTGGGTGAAATATCACACTCAATGTTTGTAGTTATCATAACAACTCTTAGATACCCAATTCTATCCACGATACACACCCAAATCTAAAGTAGCACTAGACGGAAGAATTCTTATTGTAATAAGCATTGAATGTTAGCAGACTTAACATAACCAAACCTTATGTCTTAAGTAATATTCACTTTGTCGACTTAGACTTGATTTGCATTGCAGCTATTTATGCTTACTTGTTCTGAACACAACTGTTATAACATTCATTGTAATTGATAATGGTGTTTCTGACACCCTGTTCAAGAGCATTGTAAACATACTTTTCTTTACCAATAAAATATTGTGGAAAAAAAAAAAAGAAATCTTTGACAGAAGAAGAGGAGAATTAATTATTGAACCCGGTAATCTGGTGTGGTTGTCCACAACAAACCTAAGGTTGGCATGCCCTTGAAGGGGCGTGACCGGATGCAGGTGTGAGCGGTTGAGCATGTGAGCTCTCTCCTGAACCCAGCCCTGATGCTGCATTAATGTCTGCTAAGCTTCTCTGGCTTAATCTATGAGCAGTGACCCTCTGGTGTCTTTACCACTCCTACCTACATCCTCGGTTGGTTGCTGGTGGTTGCTGGTGTGAGAGGGGTCGGTGCGCTGTCTGGAGGTGGAGACGAGCAGCGAGGCTTGGAGAGGTCCCGCTGTGCTGTTACGCTCCGGCGCTGTGGAGCAGGGACCGATCGAGCCGTGCTCCATTGTGGCTGCCTGCTGTGAGATGCTCGGGGGATATTACGAGAGGCTGAGGGAAGGCAGCCCGTGCTCAATGGAGGAGGGAGCGTCAGATAAACTGCTGAGAGCGATGAGTGGAAAGAACAGAGGTCCCGTGTGGAGGATCCCAGGGCTGGCTGTCCCCTATGCGCTGCCTGCGAATGAGGAGGCTTGGAGGTAACAGTAAGCTATAGATCACAGACTAGAGGAAGGTAAAGAAACGGACCTTTAATTAACTCTAATTATAGTGACTGTAACTATTGCTGTAAGCCGCTTGGGGGCTCATCTTCTCTCAGCCCCTGCCTCTGGGAGGATTGGACACTTTAATTAAGTTTGCTTGATAAATTTCTGTTCCAGTCTGGGCTAAGTTTGCTAAATAGCACCTTATAGAATATATCCGAACCATAACCAGGAAGAAGGGGGAGGATCAGCAGCAGCCCCAGGAAAATCCACCTACACAGACCACCCAAACAGCGAAAGAAAAAGAAAAAGGGAGCCAAAACGCATCTGCACTGACAGCTGCAGCAAAACTGGAAAAATTTGCTCATAGCTCCTCGCAGTCCCCAGCTAAGAACAGTCAGCTCCCCCCAGGGAAAACGTTGGCGGGAGGTCTGGGGGATAGAAAAAGCATGGGGAAAGGGGCCAATAACCTGCCAGCTAGTACAAGGACAATGAATAAAAAAAGCCCTGAGAGGGATCTCCTGGGAATGTCCGTGGACTCTATTGCTGTCCCAGTTGTAGCTAGCGAACAAGAGCCTACTTTAAAAGAGGTGCTAAGCGCAATAAATGCCTGCAGGAGCTCACTAAATGGGATGTGTGAAGAGTTAAGAGTCCTAAAGGAAGAATTTTGTAGTATTAGGAAAGAGTTTCAGAAAACAGCGGAGATAATAAGGGGGCGGAGGAAAGGGTTAATCAAGTAGAAGATATTGTATTCCCTATGCGGCAGGACTTTAAAAAAATGCAAGCTCAGTTAGACGCCAATAAACTTAAAATGGAGGAATGGGAGAATAGGTCGCATAGACAAAATGTGAGAGTGATGGGTCTCCTCGAGAAAAGTGAGGGCTCTCGTCCTGAAGAATTCATGGAAAATTGGCTGAAGGAGAGTTTTGGGGCTGAGTCCTTTTTTCATCTTTTTTCCATTGAGCGAGCCCACAGAGTGCCTTCCAGATCAGAGTGCTCAGGAGGTTGCCCGAGACCGATGATAATGCGTTTTTTTAGTTACAAAGATAAGATGAGCTTAATGCAAAAATCAAGAGAAAAAGGGCATATTTTTTTCAATGGTGCTAGAATTTCAATATACCCAGATTACTCCCCGGACTTACAAAGGAGAAGAACTGTTTTTTTGGATATTAAGCGTACTTTACGAAAATATAATATTCCATACGCTCTATTATACCCAGCGCGCCTGCGGATCGAGACTTTAGGGAAAATTCATTTTTTTGAATCTGTTGGATGAGTCACAGACTGGCTTGAAGAGAACAGAAAGAACTTATAGAGACAAAGTGTATATGTGTAAAGGAAATCTCTTTCATACATAGGATATATAGGGTTTTGTTTTTTGCTTTTTGTTTTTTGTTTTTTTGCAGCAGTAGGAGTTGGGAGGGAGAGGGGTGGGCTGGCGTAGTGAAAGATGAGAGTAATGTTAAGGTTGGTGATGGGGGTCTTATTGGCCCTTGGGGTGATGGGCTCACAGGGGAGGGGGGTGGGGGGGGGAGGGGGAGAAGGGTTTGACAATTTGGACAATTGAGTTTAACTTAGAGTGGGAGGTAGGGGAGTGGATGGAGTGGGTTGAGGGGGATAGTAAGGTCACAAGTAATGCCCCTAGGGCAAGCCAAGTTAGGCAATGAGGGGGAAGAAGGGTCCACTCAAAGGAACGGGCACTACAGTTGTATTTAAAGTTGTAAAAAAATCACAAAGCACTGTTAAAAAAAATTGGGAAGGTGAAAGAAAAGAAGTGTAAACATTTAAATTTCACAAGAATAAGAATGAATGAAAAAAAAACTGTAGGTAGTGTTGAGGATGGGGGGGGTATTTCCCTTCCTAACTCTCCCCGTTCCCTCCTCATAATATTAGCACTGAGTGTAGTAATAAGGGGTATTGGGGATTTGATGCAAAAGGCCAAATGGCTATGGGGAATAAGGGCACATGTGGTGGATCGGTGCTGTCAAAAGAGCGGTTGGAGATTTTTTTTATTTTTCAGTTTTATATATAACAACGCTGGTTTAGAACAGCGTTATCCTATGGTATCGATTTTCTTACTTCTAAGTAGGAGGTTAACTTCACGCCGGTTGATATATTCCTGGTACTGTTTTATTTTGCTACATAATTGAATGCAGTCTAAAACATTTGCCATAAGTTCCTGGAACATTAGGGGGATGAGTGAGCCTATTAAAAAAATTGCCGTATTTTCGGAATTGGAATCCTGTGCTACCGAGCTGATATGCCTGCAGGAGACTCACTTGACTGATGAGACTAAATTATCAATCAGAAATAAAAAATTTCAGACACAATACCATTCAGTGTACTCCTCTTATTCAAGGGGAGTGAGCATCTTGGTCAGGAGGGGGTTGATGTTCTCCTGCAGGGATGTCAGTATTGATAAGTTGGGTTGTTTTATTTTTTTGTACTGTTTAATTGAGGGTAGGCCATTTGTCATAGTAAATCTGTATATCCCGCCTCCATTCAAGATGGAGATTCTGTCCCTGTTATTGAGATTTTTGGAGGATAAAAAGGAGGTACCGGTTATTATAGTAGGTGACTTTAATGCCGTGTTGGATAGTAGGCTAGAAAGGTTCCCGCCTGGGCTTGGTGGAGGTAGAGGGTTGGAGGGTAGGCTGGCACAGTTCCTGGAGGAGGTTGGGTGGTGTGACCTGTGAAGAGCTCGTAACCCTAGTAGTCAGCAATATTCTTGCTACTCGGGGTCACATCACACTCTCTCCCGTATCGATATGGCCATTGGTAATCAAGAAGTCCAACCTTTTATTGGAAAAATTGAGTACCGTCCAAGGAGGGTATCTGATCACTCGCCACTGATAGTAACAATAATGGTGCGGGATAATAGTGGTCAGAGAATGTGGTCATTAAATTCAACATGGCTGGAGATAATTGGGAATAGAGATGAGATAAGTATAAGATTAAAAGAATTTATTGAATATAATACTGGGACGGCCTCGGGGGGTGTGATCTGGGATGCCTTGAAAGCATACCTTAGAGGGCTATTAATTCAACAAATATCAAAAATAAAGAAGCAAACAAGGGCAAGGGGAGAGACTATTAGAAAGGAGGTCTTGGTGTCAGAAAGAAAGTATGTGTTAGATCCAACTCCGGAAAACCGAGAATTCTGGGTAATGAAGCAACATGAATATAAAATGGAATAAATTAGAAGAGCAGAAAATAGGAAGGCTTTCCAGAGGCAGAGAAATTTTGAGGAGGGGGAAAGAGTAGGTCGGACGCTGGCCTTATTGGCCAGGACTAATTCACCCTCTTCAACAATTCCTATGATTAATACAACTGAAGGAGAAATTTCATCAGATCCTCTGGTAGTGAATGGAATATTTACAGAATACTATAGCGATTTATATAAGTCACGACACTGCCCAGTTCAGGGAGAAATGGTGAAGTTCTTGGAAGGTACTAAGCTCCCGGTATTATTGGACACAGACAGGAATAGTATGGATGCCCCAATAACACTAGAGGAACTTCGGCAAGCAATAGTGGACATGCCAAACCAGAAGTCCCCAGGCCCTGATGGATTGCCCGTTGAAGTCTACAAACAGTATGGGGAGGTGTTGGCCCCTGAACTCCTGAAGACATTGAACTGGTCAGCCGCAGCTGGTAGATTACCAGCGTCAATGTCTGAAGCCATTACCGTACTAATCCAGAAAGAGGGGAAGGATCAATTAGATACATCATCATATAGACCAATCTCGTTGCTGGGTACCGATGTCAAGATTTTGGCAAAAGTCCTGGCAACCAGGCTAAATAAATGTATCTCCTCCTTGATCCACCCGGATCAATCCGGGTTTATACAGAACAGGTCCACTAGTAAAAACATAAGAAGGACCTATTTGAATCTCCAGACTCCGGTAGAAAACACAGGTTCCAGAGCTGTCCTGTCCTTGGACATTGCCAAGGCATTCGACACTCTGGAATGGGGGTATTTATGGTGGGTAATGGAAAGATATGGGTTCGGCCCCCTATTTATAAACTGGCTTAAAATACTATATCACCAACCCAGTGCTAGATTAAAAATAAACAATATATATTCGGAACGGATCTCCCTGGAGAGGGGAACTAGACAGGGGTGCCCGCTATCCCCCCTGTTGTTCGCCCTAGCTATGGAGCCATTTGCGGAGTTAGTAAGAAACTCAACCGGTCTGCAGGGTTATAAAAGAAAAGGGGGTGAGGAAAGAATAGCGTTATACGCTGACGATGTTTTGTTATTTCTGGGGGACATGGGGCCATCATTAGTAAGGGCAATGGAGTTGGTGGAAGGATTTGGGAGGATTTCAGGGTTGATAGTCAACTGGGAGAAGTCTACTCTTCTTCCGATTGACTCGACCACAGGTTCTCTCCCGCAGGGGATACCCCGTTTTAGGGTGGTGGATAAGCTCAAATATTTGGGTATAGTTTTAGATAACAACCCAAGTCGTTATATTAGGGCCAATCTAGCTCCGCTTTTAGAAAAATTTAAAAGGAAAAAAGACATCTGGTGTCGCCTCCCCCTATCTGTTGCAGGCCGCGTAAATCTGGTTAAGATGATTTGGATGCCACAATTAATGTATATTTTACATAACTCGCCAGTTTGGATTGGGAGTTAATTTGGAGGAAGGGTCAGGCCAGGATTAGCCTTCAAACCCTGCAACACCCTACTAGGGAGGGGGGATTGGCGGTTCCGCATCCATACAGGTATTTTCTGGCGGCCCAGCTGCAACATTTGGGTGGGTGTGAATGTGAGGGAGAGGCGAACACCAACGTAAGAATTATGTTATCAGCTAATCCGCACAAATATTTAGCAGGAGCACTGGAAGCTGGATCTTTAAGATGCGCACTCCCAACATACAAATTAGTTATCAAAGTCTGGCAGTTAGTGAAGAGAGAGATGGGATATAGGGGCCTTACGAAGCTATCACCAATATGGCAGAATGGACAGTTGCAAGAATTACAATCAATAGGAACTAACAGGCAGTGGGAAAGGCTGGGCATAATCAGGCTGGCCCAGATATTCAAAGGTAATATTTTAAAGTCTTTTGCAGACCTGAGACGGGAGTTCGGAGTTCCAAAAGAAACATTTTATTTTTATCTTCAGCTCAGGCACGCATTAGATAAACAATTTAAGACAAAGGCGATGGAATGGTGCAGTGCGTTGCTTCTTAATAAAGTGGTATGGGTGACTAATCTTAAGGGCCTGATATCAGGAATCTATGATCAACTAACGGCCAGGGCGACGAGTTTAGAACCACTCTCACGCACCAGGGAGGCGTGGGAGGCTGATGTGGGGGAGTTGAGGGATGATCAGTGGGAGAGAATTTTGGGGCTTGGCCCACTGGTGTCCCTCTCTCCATCACAGCAGGCTTCGCACCTCCTACTGGTGCATAGAGTCTACTATACCCCTAAGAGGCTGCACAGATTTGGTCGAAGACCAGATGACAGGGGCGGGGTAAAAATGCATGTTCAAGATATTAGGATCATGGAATATTAAGGCTGTATAGGTGGAATTTTGTATGTGGTTATGATGTTCTATGTATAATTAGAAAAAGCAAGAATAAAAAGGATTTGAAAAAAAAAAAAAAAGGTTGGCATGCCCTTCAAAAAAGTTGGGTCTTAAGTTTGTGGGTCCGTTCACAGTAAAGAGGAGAATTAACAAGGTAGCCTCTGAGCTGAAATTACCATTTAGGATACACCCTGTTATTCATGTGACTCTGTTGAAACCCTCTGTACCAATTATTTTCCAGAACAGAATATGGATCCTCCAGAACCTGTAATAATTGACGGGGAGGAAGAATTTGAGGTAGAAGCAATCTTGGATTGCAGGAAGAGAAATAGCCAAGTCCAATTCTTGATTAAATGGAAGGGGTATGGACCTGAAGAGATCTTGTGGGAGCCTGAAGGTAATATCCACGCTAAGAGACTGATCCAGCTTTTCAAAAGGTCCCATCCTGAGAAGTTGGCCCGTTTGGCCATCTGGAGGCTGCCCCTTGGAGGGGAGCAATGTCAGAAAAGGCTTGCCAGAAATAGAAGATCTGTGCAAGCTGGTGTGCGATTGCAGGTGCCAACACGCATGCGTCCACATGGAAGCACACACGATCCCTTGTGCCAAACAGGCTATTTAAACCAGGCTGACACACAGAAACATTGCTGTCTGATCTACAGCATCCCCTGTGTGTTACCTGCTACTCTACATCTGTTTCTGTGTATTACCCGGCTTGCCTCTGACTATTCCTGCTGTCTGCCTGCATCTGACCCCGGCTTGTCTTGAATTTGCACCTGCCTGCTCCTCTGGTCCTTCTGCTGCCCACCCGATACAGACCCGACTTGTTCAAGTTTTATTTTTGGAATGGGGTTCTCCTTAAAATCCATACCAGACCCGAAGGGCCTAGTATGGACTTGGGGTGGGGGGGACTCCACAATGTAAATTTTTTCTTTCATTCATTCATTTCTTTCAGCGGGTGCACGTTGGTTCAGCGAGTGCACGTTGGTTCAACGAGTGCACGTTGGTTCAGCGAGTGCACGTTGGTTGAGAGGGTGCACGCTGGTTCAGCAGGTGCACATTGTTTCAGCGAGTGCACATTGGTCAGCGAGTGCACGTTGGTCAGCAAGTGCACGTTGGTCAGCGAGTGCACGTTGGTCAGTGAGTACCTGTGTATCGTCTTGTTGAGTGCCTGTGTATTGTCTTATTGAGTACCTGTGCATTGTCTTGTTCAGTGATAGTGTCAGGTTCTGAATCTGGGGAAGCAACTGTCAGCACTGAGAATTCCCTCCATAGTAAAGGAGAGACAGGAACTACACAGCAGGTGCCAGCAGGGGACAGCACAGAGGCGGGTGGAGACAAAGAGGTGCAGACAGTAGGAAAGAGTAAATGGGTGACAGTCAGGAAGGGTAGAGGGGGAAGTGCCAGGGAGGTCAATCCAGGGCTGGAGCATCCCAATAAGTACGCTGCATTGAGTGACATTGGTGAAACCAGTCAGGAACCAGCACTGCTGGAGCTGAGGGACTCTCCTAGCTGCGAGGAAAGAACTCCTTCAGTGAGAGTGGGGGGGAAGCAAAGGGAAAGGAAAGACAGATTCTGGTGGTAGGGGACTCAGTTCTTAGAGGGACAGAGAGGGCAATCTTTAACAGAGACCTAAAGCGCCAAACTCCATGTTGTCTACCGGGTGCTTGGGTTCGGCACATCACGGATCTTGTGGACAGATTACTGGGAGGGGATGGGCAAGACCTGGCTGTCATGGTGCATGTTGGCACTGATGACAAAGTTAGAGGCAGATGGAGTGTCCTAAAGAACGGTTTTAGGGACTTGGGAGCTAAATTGAGGAAAAGGACCTCCAAGGTAGTATTCTCAGGAGTACTACTGGTACATCGAGCCACACCAGAAAGGCAGAGTGAGATTAGGGAAGTAAACAAGTGGCTGAAGAGCTGGTGTAGTAAGGAGGGGTTTGGGTTCCTGGAGGACTGGGCCGAATTCTCAGTCGATCACCAATACTATAGAAGAGACGGACTGCACCTAAATGAGGAGGGTGCAGATCAGCTGGGAGTAAAGATGGCCAAGAGGTTAGAAGGGTTTTTAAACTAGGCAATGGGGGGGAGGGCCCAGAGGTAGAGATAGTCAGCATGGAACATATTCCAGAGGGGAGTATTGGGGTCATTAGTGGTAGGTTGACTAAAGCACATAAACCCAAGGTAAGTATAGTAACAAGTCCTAGTTGCAATCTCAGAACACCCAATGAGAGGATAGTATGCGACCAGTCTGAACTACGTGGCATGTTCACCAATGCCAGGAACCTGGCGGACAAGATGGGTGAACTAGAGATAGTGTTGTACAAGAAGGATTTGGATTTTGTGGGAATTTCAGAGACCTGGTAAAACAGATCTCATGATTGGCTGGCAATCATTCAAGGGTATACCCTTTCTCGCAAGGATAGAGAGTGTAAAAAAGGGGGAGGGGTATGCCTATATATCAAGAATAATGTACAAGTGCATGTGAGAGATGACATCAGGAAGGGGGCTAGGGAGGAGGTGGAATCCTTATGGGTAGAGCTCCAAAGGAATGAAGCTAAGGGGAAAATATTACTGGGAGTATGCTATAGGCCCCCTAACCTGAGGGAGGAAGGGGAGATGGATCCCCTATCTCAAGTTGGATTAGCAGCAAGGATGGGAAGCGTTATCATAATGGGAGATTTCAGAATCCAGACATAGACTGGGCGGAGGGAACCAGGCATTTGTCTAAGGCTTGCCAGTTCCTAAATGTCTTGCAGGACAATTTCATGGTTCAGATGGTAGATACACAAACTAGAAATAAAGCATTACTGGATCTACTGAT
The DNA here is from genome assembly GCF_042186555.1 of Aquarana catesbeiana. Classification (NCBI taxonomy): domain Eukaryota; kingdom Metazoa; phylum Chordata; class Amphibia; order Anura; family Ranidae; genus Aquarana; species Aquarana catesbeiana. Next base: position 157,732,288 of record NC_133326.1, on the reverse strand, counting down.
TACCAACAATACAGACCTGATCACGGATGTGGAAATACGGAGCAATTTAGGAAACAGCGATCACAGGTTAATTGGCTTCAGTATAAATCACACAAATAGGAAACATAAGGGGAATACAAAGACACTGCATTTCAAAAGAGCCAACTTCCCTAAACTACGAACCTTGTTAGAAGGCATGAATTGGGATAAAATCTTAGGAACAAAGAACACGGAGGTGAGATGGGTTTGCTTTAAGAGCATATTAAATAAGCCAATGCATCCCATTGGGTAATACATTTAAAAGAGCAAACAAAAGTACTGGATGACTTAACTCCAATGTAAAAATGCATATAAAAGCAAATGAGAAGGCCTTCAAAAAATAGGGATCATCATCAGCATTCAGACTTTATAAAGAATGCAACAAGAAATGTAAGGGTGCAATTAGGGCGGCTAAGATAGAACAAGAAAGACACATAGCAGAGGAGAGCGAAAAAAATCCCAAGAAATTCTTTAAGTATGTAAACAGTAAAAAAGGGAGTTAATAAACGTAGGAAAAAACGCGCTAGAAAATATGGCCATAAACAACAAAAACTGTAGCTGCACAAACAAACACCAATATCCGTGTAAACATAAATAAAAAAAATAAGTGCGCTTACAGATTGTATGTAAGAATTGGTGACATTAATTGATTAAAATATGAATTGTAAATTTCCGTGCATGATAGTGAAATCAAAAATGTATATCATAAAGAATGATACGATGATAAGCAACTGTGAAAACAATACAAATGTACCACATATTAAATAAATAATCACATCAAACTACTACTGGACAGAGTGAACTTCTTTAGTAGTAAGAACCAAAAAATAGTGATGTAAGTCCATAAATTAGAAAAAAGGGACGAAAAAGCACAAATAAGTTCATGAATAGATATCAGCTTCATGCAGATAGGGAGACACATCCACGCTCCGTCCCGCCGTGACCCATATAGGTGAAGGAAAAGGAAAGGGATATAAAGATGTGACTCTCTGTTGAGGTGACTCCACAAATAGTGCTAAAGATGGACCCTTACCACGAACGGTGGACCTCCCTTATAGCAAGGTCTATCGAGCAAGCAGATCTAGCCCTCTGCAGGGACCGTGAAGTAAAGCCGTCCAACTCTGTTGCTGTGTCCAGCGTCTCCAGCCTGGCGCAGTCCAAGTAGTCTACCTTGATAACAGCAAACAAACACTCCTGCACATTAGTGTGATGTCCGGGTGGTCTACTACTCAAGGGATAGTTTCTCTGGCCTTGCTACCCTCCAGGATAGGGGACATCCTTCAGTATAGGTAGGGAAGTGGAAGAAGTCTTGAATTAGTGGAGAGTGTCACTGTAATCACTGCTTGGTTTTTAGGACGCCACTGATGTCATAAACAGGATGGTGTAGCTCTGTAGTGCTCTTGAGTGGGCATTTGGAAGGAGTATAACGATTCTCCTTATCAGCCACTTCCCTACCTATACTGAAGGATGTCCCCTATCCTGGAGGGCAGCAAGGCCAGAGAAACTATCCGTTGAGTAGTAGACCACCCGGACATCACACTAATGTGCAGGAGTGTTTGTTTGCTGTTATCAAGGTAGACTACTTGGACTGCGCCAGGCTGGAGACGCTGGACACAGCAACAGAGTTGGACGGCTTTACTTCACGGTCCCTGCAGAGGGCTAGATCTGCTTGCTCGATAGACCTTGCTATAAGGGAGGTCCACCGTTCGTGGTAAGGGTCCATCTTTAGCACTATTTGTGGAGTCACCTCAACAGAGAGTCACATCTTTATATCCCTTTCCTTTTCCTTCACCTATATGGGTCACGGCAGGACGGAGCGTGGATGTGTCTCCCTATCTGCATGAAGCTGATATCAATTCATGAACTTATTTGTGCTTTTTCATCCCTTTTTTCTAATTTATGGACTTATATCACTATTTTTTGGTTCTTACTACTAATGAAGTTCACTCTGGCCAGTAGTAGTTTGATGTGATTATTTATTTAATATATGGTACATTTGTTTTGTTTTCAAAGTTGCTTATCATCGTATCACTCTTTATGATATACATTTTTGTTTTCACTATCATGCACGGAAATTTACAATTTATATTTTAATCAATTAATGTCACCAATTCTTACATACAAGCTGTAAGCGCACTTATTTTTTTTGTTTATTAGTAAAAAAGGGAGGACAGACCATATTGGCCCCATGAAGAATGAGGAAGGACATCTGGTTACAAAGGATGGTGAAATGGTGAAGGTATTGAATTTATTCTTCTCCTCAGTCTTCACTGAGGATGAGCCGAATACCCCCCGGTTCGGTTTGCAGCAGAACATGCGAACAGGCAAAAAATTTGTTCGAACACGCGAACACCATTAAAGTCTTTGGGACACAAACATGAATAATCAAAAGTGCTAATTTTAAAGGCTTATATGCAAGTTATTGTCATAAAAAGTGTTTGTGGATCTGGGTCCTGCCCCAAGGGACATGTATCAATGCAAAAAAAAGTTTTAAAAACGGACGTTTTTTCGGGAGCAGTGATTTTAATAATGCTTGATTTTAATAATGCTTAAAGTGAAACAATAAAAGTTAAATATTCCTTTAAATTTCATACCTGGGGGGTGTCTATAGTATGTCTGTAAAGTGGCGCATGTTTCCTGTGTTTAGAACAGTCTGAGAGCAAAATTACATTTGCAAAAGGAAAAAAGTAATTTAAACTACTCGCGGCTATAATGAATTGTTGGTCCCGGCAATACAGATAAAAGAAGTCATTGAAAAAAATGGCATGGGATCCCCCCAGTTAATTACCAGTCCCTTTGGGTCTGGTATGAATATTTATGGAGAATCCCGAACCAAAATTAAAAAAAAAAAATTGCGTGGGGGTCCCCCCAAATTCCATACCAGGCCCTTCAGGTCTGGTATGGATATTAAGAGGAACCCGTGCCAAAATGTAAAAAAAAAATGGCATGGGGTCCCCCCAAAAATCCATACCAGACCCTTATCCGAGCACGCAACCTGGCAGGCCTCAGGAAAAGAGGGGGGGGGGCGAGAGAGTGCCCCCCCTCCTGAACTGTACCAGGTCACATGCCCTGAACATGGGGAGAGTGCTTTGGGGTAGCCCCCAAAGCACCTTGTCCCCATGTTGATGGGGACAAGGGCCTCATCCCCACAACCTTTGTCCGTTGGTTGTGGGGGTCTGTCGGCGGGGGGGCTTATTGGAATCTGAAAGCCCCCCTTTAACAAGGAAACCCCCAGATCCCAGCCTCCCCCTGTGTGAAATGGTAACGGGTACAAATGATGTGAAATGGTAACGGGGCACAAAAAAAGTGTCAAAATGGTAAAAATGACAAGACACGGCTTGGGACAAGTCCTTTATTAAAAAATAAAAAAATAAAAATGTCCCAAGTCCCAAGTCTTCTTCTTCTTCTCTTGTTCCGCCGATGGACCAAAAAAGGAAAAAAAACGCGTCCAACCGCCTCCATGGGAGGTTCCCACCATACGACGTGTCTTCGCTTTGACAGTTCTTTTATAACTGAGGGCAGAGCCACACCGTGACGTTCCCAGGTGACCCTGCTCCCCTCTGATGCACGGGAACATCCTTATGGCTTTCCCACTGCATCAGAGGGGGCGGGGCCACCCGTTTACATAAATAGAGTTCACATGTTCACTAGAACTTTTTGCCTGTTCGAGATGTTCTGGTGCAAACCGAACTGTGTGTTCAGCCCATCCCCTACTGGCATCACATAATTTGTATGTGTAATACTAATCATTTTACATTATTCTTACATAAATCAGCAGCATTCTTATGTAATTCTGACTTGATGAAAATCTATTTTTTAAGTAGCTTTTGCAGTGAGACGTATTTTGTTTTTTTGATCTAACTGTAGTTAGCCATTTGGCTTTGGACTGTTTTAAAAAAGTAAAACAGATTGTTATCATAAAAATGGAAGACACACAGTATACACTTCACGAATCGCGACCATAATTTATTACATTTCTGGGAAGCCTTATTTGATAATATACTAATCTTATGCAGCTTTTGAGGACAAAGCATAACAAAGTATTTATTTATTTTTTAATAAAAATTTAATATTGTACATACCACAAAGACAGCATTGCAAAAATCTCTGTTAGCTTTGAAATGACAGAACGCATGCATTTTTTCAATCCAAAAAGCCAAATTTAAGTATTTCACATAAAAAATTAATAAATAATTTAAGAAAACCATGGACAGTATTTAAGCACTGGAAGACTGGCATGTCAAATACCTTTGCTGTCCAGGCCATTTTCCAGGCCACTTTCCAGTTAGTTATATCTTGACTAACAATTATTCAGTCATGCAACAGTGTGCTCGAATTTGCATATGCATTTTATAAAATATTTGGACACAGATAGAGCTTTTTTTGGTGTATTTTGGTGTATTTAATCACCTCCTGGGTTTTTCTTTATTTTTTTCTATATAACGAAAAAAAAAAACTAAAGATTTTGAAACATTCTGTTTCCCTTAGCTTGTGTTATAAGACATTGCAAATAAATAATAATTCTTCAGAAATTTAGGCCAACAATATCTAATATATTTCTCTGGTTAAAAACAGGCAAACAAATAAGTGTATATTATTTAGTCTGTGATAAAGTTATAGAGTCTAAAAACTATTGTGTATATATATATATATATATATATATATATATATATATAGAGAGAGAGAGAGAGAGAGAGAGAGAGAGAGAGAGCGAGAGATAGAGAGAGAGAGAGTCCCCAACCCCCAGGCTGCGCACAAGGCTATCACAGACCACAGTCACCTTTCACCACCTGGTGTGCAGCCATGCCCGTGTGTCCTCCCCCAGTTCCTCCACCCGCCCAGCCGACAATGTCATTCTATCAGCAGGGCAGGGGGTGGGCGGAGCTGCAGATTGCAATGAAGAGCTCCTCTCACCCTCTGTTATGCTGATAGGATGACATCATCGGCTGGGTGGGAGGAGGATTTGGGAGAGGATACAGGGACTGAGCACAGCCTCTGCCCTGCCAAAAGTAGGAGTCCTAAGCAGGGGAGGCAGAGATTAGAATGGGGAGAGAGGAAAGGGGGGTGGCAGACTGCAGGGGCACTGTGATGGAGGAGGTTGTGTTTCTCACTTATGCTGCTCTGGAAACATGGAGACTGGTGTGGCAGTTATCAAAAACACTTTTGTTGGCTGCACTGGTCTGTTGATGCAGGGACTAGTGCAGTGGTGACCCGCTTCTGATTGGCTGGATTGAGGGTCAGTGTTTCAACAGTGGTATGACCCAATAGAGGGCCACTGGGAGGGAGTAGCAAGGTATAAAAAAATCAACAATATAAAAGTTATGCATATACCGCATTACATGTTGGAAAAGTGGCGCAAAATAAAAAAAGTTAAGCCTTGATCTTTAGGGTAAAGAAACCTGGCTTATTAAAACAGGCACAGTCCAAATTTTTCAATCCTCTTAGAATGATGAGTCAATAAGGACCCTAGACCTGTGCATTGTTTTATGGACACATATGGAACACATATGGAAAGCCAGTCATCCTGTTCGTGATAGGCAGGTCTTTTCAGAAGTTTCATTTGACAAAAGATGTTTTCCTATTTGTATTGATGACAACCAAGCTGTTGAACAGGAACCCGAATTGTCTAGGTATATGCAAAGATTAAGAAGACCTTCTGTGTTGAAAAAGGATTATGTGATGTAATTAAAATGTCTAGTACTGTCTTGTGATATTATTTTAGTACTTTCTATACTCTGGCAATTTATTTTCAAGTCTGTTTCCTGATATAGTAAGAAGTAGTAACAAGTTTGCACTTATGGATAATACCTCTGCTTTCCAGACTACAGGACACAACAGGGATTGCTTAGTTATTTCACAGCAGTTTTCAATAATTTTAAAAACTATTCATGTTCTCTCTAGGCAGACGTACACATTTTGGGGAGATAATAAATGTATGAAAGTCCAAGCAAGCAAACCCAAATCATTAAGGAGAATGGCAAACTAATGCTGCCTTTCCCGCACTCAACCAAATATCAAAGATGCACTTCCTGAAAATGCTTTATTATTTTACAATAAAAATCATAAAATGAAATGCAGATGCAGCCCCTTCACAATAAAAGGCATCACATAAAACACTATTTTCATAAAAAACAACATATGCATCACATAATAGATACATACTGGATATTTAATTTAACCCCAAAACACCTCTAGCATTCAAAAACCATATGCACTGGAAAGACTCTATTTTGCAGCCTAGTGGTATGAGAGGGATTACTCCTAAATCATCTCCAGAAGCTAATATTGTAAACAAAGCATTCACAGGTTGGAATCCTTCAAAATAAAAAATAGCACACTGAAGGCACCTCTCCTCCCCCAGTTGTTCATATTCCAATTTGAAAGATCTTCTACATGGTTTTATTACCCTCTGTAGGGAATTTTTGTCATGGATCATGCACATCCCCTGTCAGCACATGATAAGCAAGCACACTCTCAATAGCAGTCTTATAGAAGCCTAGGAGGACCCGTTCCAAAAAGGCTGCCCTACACAGCTTCCTCAAGAAATACAGTCTCTAAAAAACCTTGCTCACCACATGGGATATGTGCCCTGTCCACGACAGATGCTCAGGGCCGGACTTACCATTGGGCTTGACTGGGCTCAAGCCTATGGGCCCCGCCCAATTGGGGGCCTCGCGGGCCCCAGCCGAGTGCACTAGACTATACTCGGCTAGTTCCGCTCATAGTCATGCTTAGTCCCGCCCTATGATGGACATAACACAGGGACTGGGCGTGACTGTGAATGGAGCTAGCCGAGTACACTCGGCTATGTATGTATATCGGCGGCGGTAGGCTCTGATCACAGTCACGCCCCGTCCCGCCGTTGGACCTGTGTTATGTCCATCATAGGGCGGGACTAGGTGGGACTGCGAGAGGAGCTGAGAAAAGCCGTCAGCAGCCGATAAGAGCCGACAGGAGCCGAGATACACAGGACCGGCTCTGTGTATCTCGGTGGCGCCATATTTAAACTGCAGTGACACTGACAAGTCACTGCAGTTTAACTGCAGCCTGGGCAAGGCTGCAAATGACACAGACAAGGCTGCAGATGGACACTGATAAGGCTGCAGATGGAGGCTGCAAGGCTGCAAATGACACAGACAAGGCCGCAGATGGACACTGATAAGGCTACAAATGGAGGCTGCAAGGCTGCAAATGACACTAATAAGGCTGCAAATGACACAGGACAAGCATGCAGATGGACGCTGTGCAAAGCTGCATTGATGAGCATTTAAATGTAAGTTTTTTTCCTTTTTCTATAATATGAGTTTATAGTGCACCCAAACACCACAGTTTACAATGCATCCAAGTATCACAGTTTACTATAGCGCCATTTGCCAAGTAAAGCTCTTCCAAAAGCTGCAAATAAAGGTAGGGAATAAGACCCCAATAATCACATCATGTCAGATAGGCATAAAGAAGGCAGCAAAAGTTTCTACACAGCTATGCTCCATGTTTACAGACCAAACCAGTGGTTGTGAATGTGGTGCAATATCTTCAGGATAGGCATATTTGCCCTTTTTTTGTGCTGGGCCTCCTATAAACCAGAGCGCATGGAGGAGGTGGTGGCGTTGCTAACCAAACCTTCATAATCTTCTTCTTCTTCTTCTGTCTCCCAGATGCAGATTAGCTTGCAGTCTTTCACAAATGCCAAGGTACCCTATTCTTTCTCCTCATCCACAGCTACTCCTACTGTTGTCCCACCAACTGTCACAGAGAAGTCAGCTGAAATATTTGAACATGGCAGGTGACACTTTCTGCAAGTGGACATGCAGCAATGGGCTCCAAAGTTGAGGAGGAGAGTAATGAAAGTCTAAAGGGAGGGGAAACCAGACAAGGAGAACCAATTGACAGTGATATTCCTTGTAGCCTCAGCATACTGCCAAGTGGCTCCAGTAATGAGGAGAGGTGATGATAAGGACTCTGACTGTACCTAGGTGCCTGAGAGAGCAGAGGAGGAAAGTGAGGGAAAGGCACAGCCCAAGTGAGGAAAGATGTCATCTAGGTGCAGCTTGTGGAGAAGTGGAGGGAGCAGCTGACCCGTTTCATTATATGGCAGGCCCAAAGGGTACATGGGACTGTTGTCCCCCAGTCTACACCCCAAAGCTTACCTGTGTGGGCCTTTGTCAGCATGTTTTTAGCAGACCACACAGTTTTTATTTTCAGACTCTATGTTTCTGTCTATCTGTTTGTCAGTGTATCATGTGTGGCAGTACTATCAGCTTTGGGTACTGTGTGAGATATCCAAATTCTCACCACACAGCATGTTTGAAACAGCACAAGAATGCTAATCATCAGTAAAAGGGTAACAATCCTCCTTCCAGGTCCTCCCTTTCCAACTCTAACCCCATTATACACTATTCTCTCTCATCAACCTCCAGCGATAGGGATGATGGTATTTCAAGGGGTCTCAGAGGTCTACCCTATTGCTCTTCCAGTGGGAAAGAGGGTCTCTAGTAAGGGTGAGTGTAGGCTGCAACCCTGCATTGATTCTGCCAACCCCACTTCACCAGCTGAGCATTGAGCTGGTAAGTTTCACTGCCACTTTTATGCCCAGTTCTAAATGCTGGCTTGGCTAAATTGTTGGCTTTATAACTCTTGCCTTTCCATATTTTGGGAATTTGTGACCTTTACTGTACTGCAGTGACAGAACCCCAGCCACCATACTTTTTAATAAGGCTATTTTTGCCCTTCACCATCTCGTGAGAGGCAACATTTTCACATCAATGGACCACAGGCTCAGCAGCAAAGTTTACATGATCACAGACACATGGCCAAGCGAATATGGGCATTTTATACGATTCAAGGCCTATTGGGTGACTTTGCTGGCAGCTGGGAAGGATGCAGGACAGGACACACCGATGGAGGCTGTTCGGTCACCCTGCACCCTTTCAGATGGTGGTGGCAGTACCAGAACTGTCTCTCTACCTCCCCCTCATACTTCTCAGTGCTTGTCTGCTGAGCCATCCTCTGATCCACCAGTCCCTCTTGCACACATAAGAGTCTATGCAACAGCTCAGGCTAAAAAGATGACATGCAATACTGCAGCTGGTCTGCCTACTGGACAGAAGCCACACTGGGGCAAAGATTCCTTCAGATCTGCAGAAGCTGGCCCATAGATGATTAACCATGAAGAAACCCATGCCAGGAATCCTACTCAATAAGGTGCTGCTGAGCAGAGCACTTGGGGGGAGTAAAAACCTTGTCCAGATTAGACCAATCACGATAAAAAATTAGTTTCAGAAGCAAGTTTGCTGACACTTTTAAGAGGGTTCAGACAGGTAAGCTTAGGAATTTCAGTTGCAGATTTCTCCAGCTCTAGACAGTTAAAGTATACACCGTGTCAATAATAGGGATGAGCCAGATGTTCAAGACGAACATAAGTTCGACTCAAACATTGGGTGTTCGCCTCTTTGCCGAACAGCGAACATTATGCGGTGTCCATCGCAAAATCGAAAAGCCGCGGAACACCATTAAAGTCTATGGGACACTAACATGAAAAAACAAAAGTGCTAATTTTAAAGCCTTATATGCAAGTTATTGCCATAAAAAGTGTTTGGGGACCCGGGATCTTGCCCCAGGGGACATGTATCAATGCAAAGAAAAGTTTTAAAAATGGCCATTTTTCAGGAGCAGCGATTTTAATAATGCTTAAAGTGAAGCAATAAAAATTAAATATTCCTTTAAATATTGTGGGGGTGTCTAAAGGAAAAAAAGTCATTTAAAACTGAACACGGCTGTAATGAATTATCAGGTCTCGGCAATGTAGATAAAAATCATTGAAAAAAATGACATTGGGCCCCCCCAGTCCATTACCAGGCCTTTTTGGGTCTGGTATGAACATTAAAGGGAACCCCGAACAAAAATTTTAAAAAAAAATTGCGTGGGGGGCCCCTCCAAAATCCATATCAGTCTCTTCAGGTCTGGTATGGATATTAAGGGGAACCCTGTGCCAAATTTATTCGAGCATGCAACCTGGCAGGCCGCAGGAAAATGAGGGATGAGAGAGCGCCCCCCCTTCCTGAACCGTACCAGATCACATGTCCCCAACATGGGGAGGGTGCTTTGGGGTCCCCCCTAAAGCATCTTGTCCTCATGTTGATGGGGACAAGGGCCTCATCCCCACAACCCTTGCCTGGTGGTTGTGGGGGTCTGCAGGTGGGGGGCTTATCGGAATCTGGAGGCCCCCTTTAACAAGGGGTCCCAGATCTCGACCCCCCCATGTGAATCGGTAACAGGTACATTGTACCCCTACCATTTCACAAAAACAGCTGTCATCGAGAAGAAGCGTCACTCGGCAGGAGCCTCCCAAGGAGGCGTTTTTTTTTTTCAGTTCATCGGGTGGCGTGAGATAGATTTACATCACGGGACATTTTAATTTTTTTATTTTTTAATAAAGGGCTTGTCCCAAAGTGTCTCCTGTCTTTTTTACTATTTTTGACACTTTTTTATGAATTGTACCCTTTACCAATTCACATGGGGGGGCGAGATCTGGGGGTACCCTACCAGATTCTGATAAGCCTACCGCCCGGAGACCCCCACTAACACCAGGTTCCCCTCAATATCCATACCAGACCTGAAAGGCCTGGTATGGATTTTGGGGGGACCCCCACGCAACTTTTTAAAAAAAATTGTGTTCAGGAGTGCGCATGCGTGGAGCCTCCATAATGGGCGCCTGAGTTCGGAGCTCTGTCCCGCTCCGGTCTCCCCGGCCACATAGCGAACAACAGCTGCAACACCTGCACCTCCCATGGGGCTCATCCGACTCAGGATTAGACCAGGAACACCCCCATGTCCTCAGGAACTGTGAGGAGAGACCTCTCCTGTGGTCCTTGATTTAGCCTGTCAGCTGCAGAAAAATCTAAGATGGCGAACACTGAGGAGGAGGGGGGAGAAGCCATGGAAGCAGCCACTGACTCAGGAACGCTGGTGGCTCCTCTGCAGGGCCCTGAGTATACAACAGTAAGTGACCAATTCCCCAACATCTTATCCCCAGCATCCATGAAATCTTTACTAGAAAGGACCCTTGATGAATTTATAGACTCCCCAGTGAGAGGCCATCCAGCCAGCCCAGCCATGTCTGCTATTCTCAGTCCACTGTCCCCTGCAGGCCCCCTGGACTTTACCACAATGATGGAAGCCTTTTCTAAGATGCTGTCCAGGGGCCTGGCACAAACGACTTCCCAAATTACTTCTACCATTTAGGCCGATCTGCAAAACTTAGTCTACAGAATTGAGGCTACAGAACAAAAGGTGGAACAAACAATTTCCAGAGCAAACCAGAATATGGCCTGCATTCAGGATTTACAGGATCAATTGGACACGGCTATCTCCAAAATTGACGACCTGGAAAACCGCTCCAGGAATTATAATTTCCATATCAGAGGTCTCCCAGAAGCAGTCAAGAACACCCATCTAGCAGTCAGATCTTTTAATAATTAAATTATTCCTAACATCCAGGACCATCGTCTGGAGCTCGACAGGGCTCATAGAGCTCTTCACCTCGCTTGGATGGACTGGCAAGGGATGTGGTGGTCAAACCACACTTCTACAGGGTAACCACACTATTTAATGCAGAAGAAACCACTGCTGCAAGTCTTATCCCAAAAAATGATCAAATACTTTCCCTTCCTCCTGCTGTTTGCATACAAAGAGAAAACATACGGCTTCTCCTCTATCCTCTATTTTTTCTTTCCCCCAGAGGGGGCCCAGTCATGGACCGTGTACAGTACACAAGAGTTGTGGCTGAACTAGTCAGCCCTTAATTAATGGACCTGGGGGTGTTTGGAAGGGGGTGCGGGCGGTGAAGACCAGCTCCGCATTCCCCTTTCCGGCCAACCAGGTCATCTTTTAACTTAAAGTTTATGGTTACTCACATTCATACTACTTATTTGCTACAAAAGATTCCAGTTGACATGATTATAAGCTGTCAGGGAAATGGCCGTGTTATGGGCAATGTCACCAGTAACCGTCACACCAGACGTGTTTCCGTGTGCCTGCCTGCATGCAGATGCGCGACAGCCAGTCCACAGGAGTCTGCGCGCGCACACGCGTGCATGCCCTGACCTTGTGGGCACACCCCCCGGCCTATTTAAACTTGCCACTGACACTTGCAGTTTGCCGGATTATCAAACAGCTTCCTGTGTTCCTGTGCCTTGTTTACTCTGAAGACTCCTGGTTGACCTCTGCTTGGCTTACCCTGTGACTCTGCTTATCTCCTCACTCTAACCCCGGCTTGGCTGACTACTCTCCTATCCTCTGCCCTCTGTGTATGACCCGGTTTGTTCCTGTACTTCTCTCAGACTGTCTTCTGGTACCTGATCCCTGGCCTAGCTGCGGACCCTGTTCCCGGTTCATCCTGCAGTTCCTTACTCAAGACTAGGGATGAGCTTCGAGTTCAAGTCGAACTCATGTTCGACTCGAACATTGGCTGTTCACAAGTTCGCCGAACAGCGAACAATTTGGGGTGTTCGCGGCAAATTCGAATGCCGAGGAACACCCTTTAAAAGTCTATGGGAGAAATCAAAAGTGCTAATTTTAAAGGCTTATATGCAAGTTATTGTCATAAAAAGTGTTTGGGGACCTGGGTCCTGCCCCAGGGGACATGGATCAATGCAAAAAAAAAGTTTTAAAAAGGGCTGTTTTTTCAGGAGCAGTGATTTTAATAATGCTTAAAGTCAAACAATAAAAATGTAATATCCCCTTAAATTTCGTAGCTGGGGGGTGTCTATAGTATGCCTGTAAAGGGGCGCATGTTTCTCGTTTTTAGAACAGTCTGACAGCAAAATGACATTTCGAAGGAAAAAAGCCATTTAAAACTACTCGCGGCTATTGCACTGCCGGTCCGACAATACACATAGAAGTTCATTGATAAAAACGGCATGGGAATTCCCCACAGGGGAACCCCGAACCAAAATAAAAAAAAAAAATGATGTGGGGGATCCCCTAAATTCCATACCAGGCCCTTCAGGTCTGGTATGGATATTAAGGGGAACCACCACAAAAAATTTTTAAAAAAATGACGTGGGGGTCCCCCTAAATTCCATACCAGACCCTTCAGGTCTGGTATGGATTTTAAGGGGAACCCCGCACCAACAAAAAAAAAAAAACAGCGTGGGGTCCCCCAAAAATTCATACCAGACCCTTATCCAAGCACGCAACCTGGCAGGCCGCAGGAAAAGAGGGGGGGACGAGAGAGCAGCCCCCCTCCTGAACCATACCAGGCCACATGCCCTCAACATTGGGAGGGTGCTTTGGGGTAGCCCCCCAAAACACCTTGTCCCCATGTTGATGAGGACAAGGGCCTCATCCCCACAACCCTGGCCGGTGGTTGTGGGGGTCTGCGGGCGGGGGGCTTATCGGAATCTGGAAGCCCCCTTTAACAAGGGGACCCCCAAATACCGCCCCCCCTGTGTTAAATGGTAAGGCATTTCACTAAAAAACTGTCAAAAATGTTAAAAATGACAAGAGACAGTTTTTGACAATTCCTTTATTTAAATGCTTCTTCTTTCTTCTATCTTCCTTCATCTTCTTCTTCTTCTTCTGGTTCTTCTGGCTCTTCTGGTTCTTCCTCCGGTGTTCTCGTCCAGCATCTCCTCCGCGGCATCTTCTATCTTCTTCTCCTCGGGCCGCTCTGCACCCATGGCATGGGGGGAGGCTCCCGCTCTTCTCTTCATCTTCTTCTCTTCTTCATCTTCTTCTTCATCTTCTTTTCTTCTCTTCTTCATCTTCTTCTCTGGGCCGCTCCGCATCCATGCTGGCATGGAGGGAGGCTCCCGCTGTGTGACGGCGTCTCCTCGTCTGACAGTTCTTAAATAATGGGGGGGCGGGGCCCGGTGACCCCGCCCCCCTCTGATGCACGGGACATGACGGGACTTCCCTGTGGCATTCCCCATGACATCACAGGGAAGTCCCGTCAAGTCACCGTGCGTCAGAGGGGGGCGGGGTCACCAGATGGCCCCGCCCCCCGTTATTTAAGAACCGTCAGATGAGGAGATGCCGTCACACAGCGGGAGCCTCCCTCCATGCCAGCATGGATGCGGAGCAGCCCGGAGAAGAAAATGAAGAAGAGAAGAAGAGAAGAAAAGAAGAAGATGAAGAAGAAGATGAAGAAGATGAAGAGAAGAGCGGGAGCCTCCCCTCATGCCATGGGTGCGGAGCGGCCCGAGGAGAAGAAGATAGAAGACGCCGCGGAGGAGATGCTGGACGAGAACGCCGGAGGAAGAACCAGAAGAGCCAGAAGAACCAGAAAAAGTAGAAGAAGATGAAGGAAGATAGAAGAAAGAAGAAGCATTTAAATAAAGGAATTTGATCCATTTTTGACAGTTTTTTAGTGAAATGGTAGGGGTACTTTTGTACCCACTTACCATTTCACACAGGGGGGGGCCAGGATCTGGGGGTCCCCTTGTTAAAGGGGGCTTCCAGATTCCGATAAGCCCCCTGCCTGCAGACCCCCACAACCACCAGCCAGGGTTGTGGGGATGAGGCCCTTGTCCTCATCAACATGGGGACAAGGTGTTTTGGAGGGCTACCCCAAAGCACCCTCCCAATGTTGAGGGCATGTGGCCTGGTACGGTTTAGGAGGGGGGTGCTCTCTCGTCCCCCCCTCTTTTCCTGCGGCCTGCAAGGTTGCGTGCTCGGATAAGGGTCTGGTATGGATTTTTGGGGGGACCCCATGCCGTTTTTTTTTCTTTTTTTTTGGCGCGGGGTTCCCCTTAAAATCTGTACCAGACCTGAAGGGTCTGGTATGGAATTTAGGGGGACCCCCACATCATTTTTTTTTTTAATTTTGGCCGGGGTTCCCCTTAATATCCATACCAGACCTGAAGGGCCTGGTATGGACTTTAGGGGGACCCCCACACCTTTTTTTTTTTTTAATTTTGGTTCGGGGTTCCCCTGTGGGGAAATCCCATGCCGTTTTTATCAATGAACTTCTATGTGTATTGTCGGACCGGCAATGCAATAGCCGCAAGTAATTTTAAATGGCTTTTTTCCTTCGAAATGTCATTTTGCTGTCAGACTGTTCTAAACACAGGAAACATGCGCCCCTTTACAGGCATACTATAGACACCCCCCAGGTACGAAATTTAAAGGGATATTACACTTTTATTGTTTGACTTTAAGCATTATTAAAATCACTGCTCCTGAAAAAACGGCCCTTTAAAACTTTTTTTTTGCATTGATCCGTGTCCCCTGGGGCAGGACCCAGGTCCCCAAACACTTTTTATGACAATAACTTGCATATAAGCCTTTAAAATTAGCACTTTTGATTATTCATGTTCGTGTCCCATAGACTTTAACGGTGTTTGCGTGTTCGAACGAACTTTTTTCCTGTTCGCATGTTCTGGTGCGAACCGAACAGGGGGGTGTTCGGCTCATCCCTACTCAAGACTTCTCTCCGCATGGCTCCCACAATGCACTCCAGCTACCTACTGCCAACCAGCTTGCCTGCAGCTGCCCTGGCAACCCATGCACCTTTGGGCATCAAATTCCCTGTATCAATCCCAGGGGAGTGCTGCGCTCAACCTCAAGGGATGCCCTCTTAGCAACCCGGCCTCACACTACAGACCTGATAGTATAATCCAGCCATGACTGAGGTCCCCATTAGAGACTTTGTGTCAACAAACCACTATTCTGACCCAAGCCATTCAGAAGTTACAAGAAGGCTATCTTCAATTGAAGGATAAGCTGCAACACCTATCAGAGTCATCTCCTCTTGTGGACCCGATCCCAGCTTCTTTCAGCTCCACAGCATCTGTTCACGAACAATCCTCTGTGGCTCCTATGATGATGTTCCCTCCCCCAGAACCCCGAGTTCCCGTTCCTGAGCAATTCTCCAGAGACCGGAAAAAGTACAGATCCTTCAGGACTGCCTGTCTATTGTACCTAGCCCTGCAGCCCCAGACTTTTGCTTTCGAAACCGTTAACGTCGGGTTTCTCATTTCTTTACTGTCCGATGAACCTCAGGCCCGGGGGCACAGTTTATGGGAACAAAAGAGTCCAGTCAGTAGCACGGTGGACGCATTCCTGGCGGCTATGGCACAAATCTATGAGGATCCCCAGCATACTGCCACCGCTGAAGCTGCCCTGCATTCTCTGCAGCAGGGTAGGTGACCGACTTCTGTCGGTGGTCTGCAGACACAGCCTGGAATGAAGCAGCTTTACTACACCAATTCCACCTAGGACTCTCCGAATCTCTCAAAGATGAGTTGGCAAGGATCAGGATCCCCACTACACTTGAAGGTCTCATCCAATTATCCTTCCAACTGGATCGTTGTTTGCGGGAGAGACAGTCTGAGCGATCATGGACCTGCAGGCCCTCCAGTACATCCACCTCAGGGTCTAAACAAATTGGCCTGTTACGTTCTGCACTAACCCCTGATGAAAGACATTGTCGTATCCTAGCCAATCTCTGCCTCTATTGTGGAGGAAACGGACATTACCTATATGACTGCCCCAGAAGGCCCAAGAAGCCACCCACCTACTCTCCAGTATATTTCCAGGTCTCCGGATCTTCTCCCTCACAACTTGTTCTCCCCATCACGCTGCAGTTAGGAGAAGAGGAGATCCGGCTCCAGGCCATAATCGATTCTGGAGCAAGCAGTTCCTTTGTGGAACTGAACCTGGCAAGAAACCTTAGGTTGCCCCTTCTCCACAAGAAACTAGGTCTGGAAGTCCGTTTAGCAGATGGCACATTACTCAATTCTAGCCTGGTTACTCAAGAAACTATCCCTCTTCTAATTGCTTCTCCCGATGGCCATCGGGAGTTCATACGTTTTGACGCTCTGAGCTCACCTATGTCTCCAATTATCTTGGGTATTCCTTGGCTCCAAGCCCATAACCCCCAGATCGATTGGATCAAGAAGGAAGTCCTGTTCACTTCCCCCTATTGCCGGCACCATTGTCTCATCCCTGAATCCAGAGATACCACCAGTTGTGTTGACAGTCCATTCAGTATCCTCCACTAACCAGGATGTACCCCAGGCATACCATGAATTTCTGGACGTCTTTGATAAGAAGAAAGCCATGTCCTACCACCACATCGGCCATATGATTGTCCTATCGAATTGCTTCCAGGGGCCAAGATCCCATTCTGACGTATATTCCACCTCTCTGAAGTGGAATTAGGAACACTATGACAATACATAGACGAAAACCTGGCAAAAGGTTTCATCCGTCCTTCTTCTCCTGCCGGTGCCAGCATTTTCTTTGTCGAAAAGAAAGACAAGACTTTAAGACCATGTGTGGACTATAGGGAACTGAATAAGATCACCATAAAAACCGATACCCACTTTCACTGGTCCCCAAACTCTTTCAGAGACTTCGTTCATCCCAAGTATTCACCAAGCTTGACCTCCGGGGTGCCTACAACCTCGTTCGCATCCGTGAGGGCGATGAATGGAAGACGGCATTCAGAACGAGGTTCGGACACTTTGAGTATTTGGTGATGCCGTTTGGGCTCTGTAATGATCCAGCTACATTCCAGCACTTCGTAAATAACATCTTCTGGGAATACCTTGACTACTTTGTCATCATCTATTTTCATCATCCTTATCATCCTTATTTTCTCAGCCACCTTGGAGCTCCATCGGACTCATGTAAAAACAGTATTACTCACACTAAGGAAACATGGACTTTACACAAAAGCAGCGAGATGTGTGACTTTGAAAAGGAATCAATACAATTCCTAGGGCTAATCATCTCTACTGGTGGTGTAGCTATGGATCCACAGAAAGTGCAGGCAATCCTAGATTGGCCAACTCTGTCAGATAAGAAGGGGATACAAAGGTTTGTAGGCTTTGTAAACTTCTATAGAAGATTTATATGGAACTTTTCTTCCATCATTTCACCCATAACCCAAGTAACCCGCCTACATGTTCGTTTTCTGTGGTCCTCCGAAGCACAATCGGCTTTTGAGAAACTGAAGTCTTTGTTTACCTCTGCACCCATTCTTCAACATCCTGATCCTGCCCTGCCTTACATTTTGGAGGTCGATGCCTCGGAGGTAGCTACAGGAGCAGTTCTTTCACAGCGCCTGGGACCCAAGTCTCTGCTCCATCCTGTGGCCTTCTCCTCTCAGAAGATGAGATAGTCCGAGAGGAATTACGACATAGGTGACCGTGAGCTTCTGGCCATTAAGACAGCCTAGGAGGAGTGGAGATACCTTCTTGAGGGGGCCACGCACCATATAATGATATTCACTGATCACAGAAACCTCGAGCACCTCCGCACTGCCAAACGCCTGAGACCCCGTCAGGCTCGCTGGGCTCTGTTCTTTTCATGATTTAATTTTAACATCACCTACTGCCCTGGCTCCAAGAACGGAAAGGCCGATGCTTTATCCTGAATGTTCCCTCATACTCCAGAAGAAACAACATCCAGCACAATCCCGTCTCCACAGAATTTTCTTCTGATTCAACCCGATCTAAGGTCTTCTCTTGAACAGGCTTCCCTCCAATGCCAGGAACCAGAGACTTCCTCTTTAAGAAACCAGGGTGGTTATCTCTGGTACCAGGATAAGATCTTTGTCCCACAACAAGCCAGAATCCAGGTCTTACAAACTTCACATGACCACCAACTTGCTGGCCACTTCGGAGTATGGAAAACCATGGACCTTATTCAGTGATCCTTTTGGTGGCCTACATTGAAATATGATTGCAAAAAGTATGTTAGCTCCTGCACCACCTGCCAGCGAAACAAGGGGTCCAACATTAAGTCTTGGGGTCTGCTACATCCTTTGCCTGTACCAGAACAACCATGGAAAAATATATCTATGGACTTCATAGTAGAGCTGCCTCCCTCTGAAAGATTTACAACAATCCTAGTAGTTGTGGACTGTCTGTCCAAGATGTCACACTTTTTGCCTATGACAGGTACTCCTTCTGCTGCAGACACAGCGAAAATTTTCATAAAGGAGATAGTCAGACTTTGCGGCCTTCCTGACAGCATTGTATCTTATAGAGGGGTTCAATTTACTTCCCTATTTTTGGGAGAGCTCTGCAAGGTCCTGTCTATTGAAGTATGCCTATCCTCTGCCTATCAACCCCAAAGCAATGGTCAGACTGAAAGGACCAATCAGACCTTAGAACAATACCTACGCTGTTTCTGCTGCATTTCCCAGGATAACTGGTCCTCGCTACTCCCCTGTGCGGAGTTCGCATACAATAATTCAGTTCACTCAACCACCAATCAATCACCATTTTGGGCCAACTGTGGTTTCCATCCTTCATTCCTACCTAACGTCATTCCAGAGACCTCAGTCCCAGCAGTTCAGGACAGGATAAAATACATTCAGGCTAATTATCAAACCCTCCGGTTAACCATGCAAAAGGCTCAAGAGGATTACAAGGAGCAATATGACAAGAAAAGGGGAAAGAGTCCTAGCTTTAAGGTTGGAGATGAGGTTTGGCTCTCCTCGGCAAATCTTAAGCTTCCTTGCCTCTCCCGGAAATTGGGACCAAGATTTATCAGGCCATTTAAGCTTAGACGGAAGATTAACCCAGTAGCTTTCGAAATTTAACTTCCGAGTTCTTACAAAGTGCATCCTGTGTTTCATGTTTCCTTGCTTAAAACTGTTATCTCTAGTCCTCTTCCAGGGAGAGAGGAAGATCCTCCGCCTCCAGTTTCTGTGGGAGATGAGACAGAGTTCGAGGTTGAAGCCATCCTGGACTGCCGCCGGAGAGGTAGGACCATTCAATTTCTTATAAAGTGGAAAGGTTACCCAGCAGAAGAAAGTTCTTTGGAACCTGCAGCCAATATACATGCTCCTAGACTTCTGCAGAGATTTTGTGTCTGTTACCCCGAAAGATGGGCCCGGTTTGGCATCTGGAGGCTGCCCCTTGGGGGGGGGCATTGTCAGGGAAATGGCCGTGTTATGGGCAATGTCGCCAGTAACCGTCATGGTTGCACCAGACGTGTTTCTGTGCACCTGCACGCATGCAGATGCGCGACAGCCAGTCCACAGCAGTCTGCGCGCGCACAAGCGCGCATGCCCTGACCTTGTAGGCACACCCCCCAGCCTATTTAAATCTGCCACTGACCCTTGCAGTTTGCTGGATTATCAAACAGCTTCCTGTGTTCCTGTGCTTGTTTACTCTGAAGACTCCTGGTTGATCTCTGCCTGGCTTACCCTGTGACTCTTCTTATCTCCTTGCTCTGACCCCGGCTTGGCTGACTACTCTCTGATCCTCTGCCCTCTGTGTATGACTCGGTTTGTTCCTGTACTTCTCTCGGACTGTCTTCTGGTACCTGATCGCTGGCCTGGCTGTGGACTCTGTTCCCGGTTTATCCTGCTGTTCCTTACTCAAGACTTCTCTCCGCATGGCTGCCACAACGCACTCCAGCTACCTACTGCCAACCAGCTTGCCTGCAGCTGCCCTGGCAACCCGTGCACCTTTGGGCATCGCATTCCCTGTATCAATTCCAGGGGAGTGCTGCACTCAGCCGCAAGGGACGCCCTCTCAGCAACCTGGCCTCACACTACAGACCTGACATAAGCTAATATTTTATTCTAACACTTAACTGAGCTCAATTTTGTTATTCTATTGTTCAGACACTCCCCTCCCGGTGGGGCGGGGGGGTAGACTCCGTCTCTATATGGGGCGGGTCTTCCCTTGTGCGCCCTCCTGGGAGTGGAGCGTCCCTTGGGAGGAGGGAGGAGGAGGGGGAGCTCATTACCGCAAGGACTAAA
This sequence comes from Aquarana catesbeiana, assembly GCF_042186555.1. Lineage (NCBI taxonomy): Eukaryota > Metazoa > Chordata > Amphibia > Anura > Ranidae > Aquarana > Aquarana catesbeiana. The sequence continues at coordinate 157,711,545 of NC_133326.1, read as the reverse complement.
AATGTGTTGACATGCTAGGCCTCCATCTCCCTAAAGTCCTAATAGGTGGTCGGTGGGGTCGGAGCGGACTTAGTGCGCCTCCCTCTGCCCCAGTGTGAAGGCAGGTTCTTTGCACGGTGGTGAAGGTCTATCTGCCTTTCAGGTGATCGCCTTGGTTAGTATTTGACAGGAGAAGGAGTGATTGAACCCGCTCTTCTCTTGAGGGTCCCGAAGAGGGTGTTGATGGTGACACATCGAGGCCCTCTCGGTCACCCACTTCACTTCATCCATTTTTTCATTCTCTCTTTCTTCTTCCCTATCTTACTCTCCCATTACATTTACTTTTACAGGCATTAGAGAGGAATCATGACCGAGCACCCTAAGAAGAATGTACCCCCTTTTTATGATCTTCATTATCTGGTGGAAGGTAGGTCTCTGCTCAGTGACACAAACACTCCCCCCTCTGGTCCATGGAACATCATGACGGACAACTAGCTCTCCTACGAGTGGCCTCCCATAACGTACAGGGTCTGAACTACCCTCTGAAGCATCAAAAATATTTTCATAACTCATCAACTCTACAGACGGAGATGCTTCTCCTTCAGGAGACTAATTTTCCACCCCTTCTTTGCCCACACTGGATTTCCACAATTTTTCCTGGAGAATGCAGAAGATAAAACTAAAGGGGTGGTCACATTTACCCACAAGGAAGTAATTCGGGATCCTGGGGGCAAATACATCCTCCTATCCATCTCCATGAATGGGAATTCTTACACATTCTTCTCATATTATACACCAAATTGAAATCAGGCCAGGTTCTTTACCTCTATGTTAGAAGCCCTTTCTCCTCACTTCATGGGTACAGTAGTCATGGGGGGTGATTCAAACATAGCTTTGGATCAAATGCTAGATAAGTCTGGAAAAGGTCATTCCAGAATGCTCAGGCCCCCGAAACAAAGCCTAAAGATAGCCAAAACCCTTCACACCCATGGTTTGGTGGATATTTGGAGAGAACTTAACCCCACAATGAAGGATTACACCCATTACTCTTCACCCCACCAAACCTTGGCGAGGATTGACCACATTTTTGTGGCTGCTCCCTCTATCCCTCAGGCCTCTACAGTGTTCATTAGGGACTCCCCATTGTTTGATCACTCAATGGCAATGCTCTACCTCACGAGACAGTCGAAAGCTATGGGTACTTTCCAATGGCGATTGAATGAATCACTTCTTAGCGATCCAGTACAATGCACCATACTGGAAAAAGTAATTAAAGAATACTTTAGGGTCAACGACAATGGTGAAGTCCCCCCTGCAATGCTCTGGGCCACAAAAAAAGCAGTAATACGGAACGGTAAGGGAACGAAAAGCTGACTTAGTCAAACTAGAACAGGATTTCCAGAAACTCTCCAAAGCACACAGACGTAACCCCACGACTGAATTGCGTACCCTTATGGAATCAAGTAGAGTTGCCTTAAACCTAGCACTTACTACTTACTTACCCAAGCTGAAAAAATCCTTAGATGGTCCAACACCCACTTTTATCTCCATAAAGATAGGATGGGGCCAGGACTTGCTTCTAAACTGACGCCCAACTTTCTCCTTCCCCAAGGTATGCGACTCCACTGGCACGCTAACGCAAAACCCGAAACGGATTATGTCAGCATTTCATGACTTCTACGCAGACTTATACAAATCAAAGGGTACCCCATGCCCTCACCGACTTTCTAGATGAGATCCCCCTACCTACACTGACACAGGAACATAGCACCATGCTAGATCAACCAATCACTGAAGCAGAAGTTTTAGGAGTAATTAAAAACCTCAAGAGGGGATCAGCCCCTGTCCCGATGGGTTTTCTACCTGTTACTACAAAATCTTCACAACCACGCTAGCTCCCCATCTGACAAGATTCTACAACTCTCTTCGGGGAAGTTCTTCCCTGAACAGAGCCGCAAACCTGGCTTATGTGTGAATCATCCCCAAACCATACAAGGACAGCTCTGAAGAGGGTAACTATAGACCCATTTCATTTATCAATAACAATCTCAAATCATGGTCAGTAGACTTTCAGAATTTATAGGGGGCTACATCCACAAGGACCAGGCAGGGTTCATCCCAGGGAGGCAGGGACCTGATCAGATCCACAGAGCGGTAGATATCATCTCCCTACTGAAATGGAAATGGGATGGGGAGCCCCCAGGAAGAATTCCTTTTAATCTGCTGATCTACAAAAAGTGTTCAATACTGTAGAAATGCCCTATCTCTTTAAAGTGCTAGGTAGATGGGGGTTTGGCCCGAATTTTATACAGCTATTAAGGAACTTATACTCCAACCCAAGTGCTCAAGTCAAACTTCAGGGTCATTACTCAATCCCTTTCTCGATACATAGAGGTACGAGGCAGGGATGCCCCCTTTCCCCATTATATTTTCCATAGCGATTGAAACCCTAGCTATGTCTATAAGGAATCACCCTGACATACACGGAGTTAAATGTGGACCCCGTGTACATAAATGCGCCTTATCTGCTGATGATCTACTGCTCTTCATTACCTCCCCCCTCATATCCACTCCCAATATTTTTAAACTCCTCCAGGATTTCGGCAAGGACTCGCGGTTAAAAGTCAACACGGCCAAATCAGTAGCTCTAAACGTCACCATCCCAATATCTATAGTCGAGAGTCTCAAAAACCACTTTGCTTTTACCTGGGAACCTCATTCGCTCCCCTATTTAGGCATCAAATTGACAGCTAGTATTGACCAATTATACAAATGCCAACTACCCTCCCATGTATAAAAAGCTAAAGGAGGATCTATCAGTTTGGGTTCGGGGGAATTTGTCCTGGATAGGTAAAATAAACGCAGTAAAAATGACCCTCTTCCAGAGAATTTTATATTTATTCTGATCCCTGCCCATCCCGATCCTGAGACAGCCTCTGAAAAATTCCAATCCCAGATAACTAGATTAATTTGGGGAAATAAGGGACATCGCTGCCCTAACAGTGTGCTCCTGCAAAACGCACACAAGGTGGAATGGGCCTGCCGGACCTCTGGAGATACTTCCAAGCTGCTCAATTATCATAGTTCTCGATCACATACTCTCAGGGTAATAGGCTGGATTGGGTAGACATGGAGAGGCAAGCTATCCCATTGCACACTATTGACTACCTAGCTTGGATCCCCCGTCGAAAAGACCCCCCATAATGGCTCCTACTCTATCGCACTCCATGACCCTTAGTGACCTCCTATACAAATCCCCCTACCTAATATCGGATACTTGCCCCTTAGCATATATTTTTCACAACCCCAGATTTCCCCCAGGCCAGGATATTGGGGCATTTCAGTGGTCTACAAATAAGGGGTTATTCCGTATCGGTCACTTTCTCTCCCCCATGGGACCCATTACGGCAAGCCACTGTAGCAGCAAACTGGACATGACATCCTCCGAAAGGTTCCGTCTACATCAAATTTGACATTTTATCTTCTCATTGTGGACCACAAAACCTGATCTCTTGAATGTAACAGCATATGAAAAATGGTGCTCAGGATGCATGGATCAGAGGGGAGGAATTTCTAGGATTTATGCCTCACTCACGGAGAATACCGAGAAACCATCATACGCACTGGGTTGGGAACAGGATCTTAAAGTCTCTTAGGACACCAATACATGGTACTCCAAATTCCAGAAAGCCTGGACATAGCCAATGTCTCCCTTATAGAGGCGAATGCCAAAATACTAACGCGATGGTATAACGTACCCTTACATCTGGCTAAGATCTTTCCAGGCACATCCCCCTTATGCTTTAGAGGTTGTGGGTTGACTGGATTTCTGTACCACATATGGTGGGAGTGTCCTCGTATTCGGGGACTGTAGAACAGGATATTTTCTTTAATACGTAAAGTGACCGACTTATCTGTACCAAAAACACCCGAGATTGCCTTTCTGAACGGAAGCCCATTAGGATGTCCTAAGCATCTCCGGACACACATTTCATTTTGCTGGGTACCAAACTCACAATAGCTCGAGCTTAGAAACAGCCTACAGTGTCCCTAGCTGCTGTTAAAAGGAAAATCTCATTAGTAATGGTTAAAAAAAAAACAGTCAGTATACTCCTATCCACTACAGAAAAATACGACAAGATATGGGAACCCTGGAAGACCTATATACAAAAACCTACACATCCACATCCCCATTAATAGTACACAACCAATCTACTACTAAGTAGCTCTCTGATGCCTAAAAGATCTCCCCTCCTTCTTTTCTTCTTTCTTTTCCCTTTCCTTCCTCCTTCTACATTACTCTCTGTACAACCTGGTAATCCACTTGCATGACACCATATGCGAACACCAGGGGACAGTCTGTCACTGACAATACTATCATTATAACTCTGGAAAATTATTTGCATCTGGTAGTAAAGTCAACACATAAGTTTAATAGGTGTACCAAAAAAATATACCAACTTCTCACCTTCCTATCGTGTATCTCCATATTATCCAATAATTCGTATATGACAGGGACTAAGTGGGGCACATAAGGTGTCAAATCTACCCACTGGATATTGAATGTTTTTATGTTTCATATATTTTGTATTATGAACCGGTGGCAAATTCTTCCTCGCCTCGACACAGTCTGATCCCACTAGGGGGGTTGGGATGAGGAAGAAAGGACTCAGTTGTGGGTGGGTCGATCATCATGAATCCCACAAGTTTCCTTCACCACTTGGTAGTCTATGCCTTCATGTGTTAAAGTTATGTATGTATAACAGACGTCCATTCAGACATCCATTCAGATTCAGATTAATGTTTCTGTCTTTCTTTCCAAAATCTCAAATAAAAATATTGAAATATAAAAATTTGTGTTCGGGGTTCCCCTTAATATTCAAACCAGACCCAAAGGGCCTGGTAATCCCCTGGGGGGGAAACTCATGCCATTTTTTTCAATGATTTTTATCTATATTGCTGAGACCCGACAATTCATTACAGCCGCGATCAGTTTTAATGACATTTTTTCCTTTAGAAATGTAATTTTGCTGTGGTATTATGGGTTCTAAATAGGGATGAGCCGAACACCCCCCGGTTCGGTTCGCACCAGAACCCGCGAACGGACCGAAAGTTCGCACGAACGTTAGAACCCCATTGACGTCTATGGGACTCGAACGTTCGAAATCAAAAGTGCTCATTTTAAAGGCTAATTTGCATGGTATTGTCCTAAAAAGGGTTTGGGGACCCGGGTCCTACCCCAGGGGACATGTATCAATGCAAAAAAAACTTTTAAAAACGGCCGTTTTTTCGGGAGCAGTGATTTTAATGATGCTTAAAGTAAAAAAAAAAAAGTGAAATATTCCTTTAAATATCGTACCTGGGGGGTGTCTATAGTATGCCTGTAAAGTGACGCGTGTTTCCCATGTTTAGAACAGTCCCTGCACCAAATGTCATTTTTAAAGGAAAAAATCTCATTTAAAACTGCTTGCGGGTTTAATGTCATGTCGGGTCATGGCAATATGGATGAAAATCAGTGAGACAAACGGCATGGGTACCCCCCAGTCCATTACCAGTCCCTTTGGGTCTTGTATGGATATTAAGGGGAACCCCGCACCCAAATTAAAATAAGGAAAGGTGTGGGGCCACCAGGCCCTATATACTCTGAACAGCAGTATACAGGCGGTGCAAACAAGACAGGGACTGTAGGTTTGTTGTTAAGTAGAATCTGTTTGTAATTTTGAACATTTTTAACGTGTTTAGCTCCAGCCAAAAAATCTTTTCTAAGCTTTTTGGAAAACATAGGGAAGGGTTATCACCCCTGTGACATTTGTTTTGCTGTCTTTCCTCCTCTTCAGAAGATTTCACCTCACTTTTTTGTCCCAATGAAAAATGTTTTTTGAAAATTTGGGTTTTTTTGTGGAACAAGGATTGGAAAGCATCAGTGGAAAGGAGAACTTGTTTTCCCATATTAACTCTTACAGGAGAGAATTTCCCTTCCTAGGGGTAGATTTCATCTCACTTCCTGTTGTCTCCTTCCGTTTGCAAGTAGGAGTCGTTTGTAAGTTAGATGTTTGAAAGTAGGGTCCTGCCCTATATACTCAGCAGAAATTTGGGCCTTAGGTGTTGCTGTGGCCACAACACTGTAAGCCCTCACAGGGCCCTGCTGTGAAATATTAGATCAAGAATTGTAATTACATGCCCCTGTTGAACAGGAGCTGAAAAATTAGGCCTTAGGCACTGGTGCTGGTGCCACAACACTGCAACCCCTCACAGACACTCTAGTTGGAACGCAGGAACGAGCCCTGCTGCAAATTATTGCTTCAAAAATTGTAATTACACGCCCCTGTTAGACAGGGGCAGAAAAATTGGGCCTTAGGCACTGGTGCTGGTGCCACAACACTGCAACCCCTCACAGACACTCTAGTTGGAATGCAGGAACGAGCCCTGCTGCAAAGTATTACATCAAAAATTGTAATTACACGCCCCTGTTAAACAGGGGCTGAAAAATTGTGCCTTAGGCACTGGTGGTGGCGCCCAGAACCAAAAATGTTCTTACAAGCTATCAGCGTGATGATTGAGGAGGAAGAGGATAATTACTCAGGGATAGTCACTCAGCATCAGCATAGGCAGTCTTTGAAGGGATCTGAGATTTCAAAAAAAATTATTCGGTTACATCAGCATCAGGTGCTTGGTAGCTGGTGGTGATCCAAGACTCATTCATTTTTATGAAGGTCAGCCGATCGACCGAGTCGGTGGACAGACGCACCCTGTGATCGGTTACCACGCCTCCAGCAGCACTGAATGTGCGTTCCGAAAGAACGCTGGATGCAGGACAGGCCAGTAGCTCAATTGCATACTGTGCAAGCTCTGGCCAGTGATCCATCCTCAAGACCCAGTAACCCAGAGGATTTTCGGTGGGAAAGGTGTCCAAGTCTGATCTTGCCCCTAGGTATTCCTGCACCATGTAAAACAGACGCTGGCGATGGTTGCTGGAACCGATCATACCTTGGGGCTGCGGACCAAAAAATTGTCTGAACGCATCGGTCAGACGGCCACCTTCTCCACCGCTCCTTCTTTGACTGACCGAAGCCTCAGCAACACGTTGTCCAGAAACAGGAGTTTGTAACCTCCCAGTCTCTGGGAACGCGTTGCACAGACCTTTCTGCAAGGCCTCCCGAAGATGTTTCATCCTCTGCTCCCTCTGCGATGGCAAGATAAGGTCCGCAACCTTACCCTTGTAACGTGGATCAAGGAGGGTTGCCAGCCAGTATTGGTCCTTCTCCTTGATACCACGAATACGAGGATCCTTACGCAGGCTTTGCAGGATCAGGGAGGCCATGCAGCGTAGGTTTGCTGAGGCATTCGGTCCGGAGTCCTCTGGGTCACTAAGAACGACATGGTCCGCAGCCACCTCCTCCCAGCCACGTACAAGTCCATGTGTTTCTTGGGACTGATCCCTTAAAGACTGCTGCTGATGCTGAGTGCCAGGCTCCACCTCCATACTGACACAATCTTCCTCCTCCTCCTCTTCCTCCTCGTCCTCTTCCTGTGTGATCGGCGGGCACGCAGGAACACTGTCTGGATAAAGGGGGCCTTGAGAGCTAAGGAAGTCCTCCTCTTCCTGCCTCTGTTCTGCCTCAAGTGCCCTGTCCATTATTCCACGCAGCGTGTGCTCCAACAGGTGTACAAGGGGGACAGTGTCACTGATGCATGCACTGTCACTGCTCACCATCCTCGTGGCCTCCTCGAATGGTGACAGGACAGTGCATGCATCCCTGATCATGGCCCACTGGCGTGGGGAAAAAAAACCAAGCTCCCCTGACCCTGTCCTGGTGCCATAGTCGCACAGGTACTCATTGATGGCCCTCTGCTGCGTGTGCAGCCGCTGCAGCATGGCCAACGTTGAGTTCCACCTGGTGGGCATGTCACAGATTAGGCGGTTCTTGGGCAGGTTAAACTCCTTTTGGAGGTCCGTCAGCCGAGCACTGGCATTATATGACCGGCGGAAATGCACACAGACTTTCCTGGCCTGCCTCAGGACATCCTGTAAGCCCGGGTACCTGCCCAAGAACCGCTGCACCACCAAGTTAAGGACGTGAGCCAAACAGGGCACATGGGTCATTTGTCCCTGTCGGAGGGCAGAGAGGAGGTTGGTGCCATTGTCGCAAACCACCATTCCTGCCTTAAGTTGGCGTGGCGTCAACCACCTCTGAACCTGCCCCTGCAGAGCTGACAGAACCTCTGCCCCAGTGTGGCTCCTGTCCCCCAAGCACACCAGCTCAAGCACCGCATGGCATCTTTTGGCCTGCGTACTTGCGTAGCCCCTTGAACGCCTACGGAGCACCGCTGGTTCCGAGGAAGAGGCCATGGAGGAAGAAGAAGAGGAGGGGGTGGAGGAGAGAGGTGTGTCACAATCAGCATTTTGGAGGCGTGGTGGCGGAACAACCTCCAACACTACTGCACCTTGTCCTGCATCCTTCCCAGCTGCCAGCAGAGTCACCCAATGCGCCGTGAAACTTAGGTAACGTCCCTGTCCATGCCTGCTGGACCATGAGTCAGCGGTAATATGCACCTTACCGCTGACCGCCCTGTCCAGCGAGGCATGGACATTGCCTTCCACATGCCGGTAGAGAGCCGGAATCGCCTTCCGTGAGAAAAAGTGGCGTTTGGGTACCTGCCACTGAGGAACCGCACATTCCACAAACTCACGGAAGGGGGCAGAGTCTACCAACTGAAAAGGCAGCAGTTGAAGTGCTAGCAATTTTGCCAAGCTAGCATTCAACCGCTGGGCATGTGGATGGCTGGGAGCAAACTTCTTTCGGCGGTGCAGCAGCTGGGGCAGGGAAATTTGCCTGGTACAATCTGACGTCGGTGTACCAAAAGCAGATTGCCCACAAGTACTTGGCTGTGACACACCTAATTCTACACCTTCATTCCTCTCACTGCAGGTCTCAGAGAGGACTGAAGGTCTAGTGGGGTTGGAAATCTCAGCTGATGAGGAGCAAGGAGAGATCCTCTTTGTTCTTTGGTGTGGGTCTTTTAGATACGCTTGCCAACGAACTGCATGGCAGGTCAACATATGTCTGGTCAAGCATGTGGTACCCAAGCGGGAGATATTTTGGCCACGCGAGATACGCTTGAGACATATGTTGCAAATAGCAGCGGTGCGATCTGATGCACTCGTCTCAAAAAAGGCCCACACCAAAGAACTTTTTGAATAACGCGCAGAGACTGCAGCGCCCTGCACATGTGGAGCTTTGGGGTGTGATGCAGTCAATGTGCTGCCCTTAGGCTGGCCCCTGGAGGGCATCCTGCCTCGTTGGTGATGTGCTGCCGCCTCCTCCTCCTCCTCCTCCTCCTCCTCCTCCTCCTCCTCCTCCTCTCTCCTATCAGGCACCCACGTTGAGTCAGTGACCTCATCATCCCCTCCCTCCTCATCACTGGAGCAAACCTGGCAGTATGCTGCAGCAGGGGGAGCATGACTGCCAGATTGCTGTCCTTCTTGGGCACCCCCTCTGTCCGCGCTCATGTTACTGCCTTCATCGAGCTCAGTATCGTCATCAGAGCCTTCCAAACGCTGGGCATCCTCCTGGAGCATGTACCCAACACTGTGGTCAAACAGTTCGAGGGAATCCTCATGAGGACATGGTGGAGCTAGGGAAGGAGTCACTGATGACATTGAGCTGAGGGAAGAGGCCGCTGCTTTGCCAGACAAAGCACCCTGGGCATGGGTGAGAGAGGATGAGGAGGATGAGGACGGCTTGGTCATCCACTCGACCAAGTCTTCCGCATGTTGCGGCTCAACATGGCCAGCTGCCGAAAAAAAGGCCAAGCGTGTCCCATGGCCACGTGCTGATGAGGATGCACCGTCTCCACGACCAGCACTAGACACAGAGCCTGCTTGCCCTCTCTTATTGGCTTGTGACTGTCTGCCTCTCCTTCTTGGCCTTCCAGACATACTAATGGCCTGTAGCTGCACTAAGCTGGGATAGAACACCTGTAATTTTCTTCAAGTAGCTTTATATACTGTAACCAGACAAGCCTGCCTGTCAGTAGGAAGATAACAGGAACGGATCTAGCTGAACACTGTGAGCAGGACGCACTGTACTAAATGTAAATAGTCTAGCTGCCTGACCGTGGTACTAATAGGATCAAATAGAACACCTGTAATTTTCTTCAGGTAGCTTTATATACTGTAACCAGACAAGCCTGCCTGTCAGTAGGAAGATAACAGGAACGGATCTAGCTGAACACTGTGAGCAGGACGCACTGTACTAAATGTAAATAGTCTAGCTGCCTGACCGTGGTACTAATAGGATCAAATAGAACACCTGTAATTTTCTTCAGGTAGCTTTATATACTGTAACCAGACAAGCCTGCCTGTCAGTAGGAAGATAACAGGAACGGATCTAGCTGTACACTGTGAGCAGGACGCACTGTACTAAATGTAAATAGTCTAGCTGCCTGACCGTGGTACTAATAGGATCAAATAGAACACCTGTAATTTTCTTCAGGTAGCTTTATATACTGTAACCAGACAAGCCTGCCTGTCAGTAGGAAGATAACAGGAACGGATCTAGCTGAACACTGTGAGCAGGACACACTGTACTAAATGTAAATAGTCTAGCTGCCTGACCGTGGTACTAATAGGATCAAATAGAACACCTGTAATTTTCTTCAGGTAGCTTTATATACTGTAACCAGACAAGCCTGCCGGTCAGTAGGAATTTAACAGGAACGGATCTAGCTGAACACTGTGAGCAGGACGCACTGCACTAAATGTAAATAGCAGGAATGGATCTAGCTGAACACTGTGAGCAGGACGCACTGCACTAAATGTAAATAGTCTAGAAGATAACAGGAACGGATCTAGCTGAACACTGTGAGCAGGACGCACTGCATTAAATGTAAATAGTCTAGATAGAAGATAACAGGAACGGATCTAGCTAAACTGAATACAGTGTATATATATATATGCAACACCTGGGATGCATATATATATACACAATACACTGTAAGTGCAGCTAACTGACTGACTGTTCTGCCTAATCTATCTAACTCAAATCAAATGACACTGTCTCTCTCTCTCTCTATCTCTCAGCACACCGCACACCGGAACACACACTACACAGGGCCGCCGTGCAGGCGGCCTTATATAGTGTGGGGTGTGTACTAAATGCCCTGAGCCGTAATTGGCCAAAGCCACCCTGGCTTTGGCCAATTACAGCTCTCTCTACTGACAGCGCTGTGATTGGCCAAGCATGCGGGTCATAGTGCATGCTTGGCCAATCATCAGCCAGCAATGCACTGCGATGCCGCAGTGAATTATGGGCCGTGACGCGCCACACGAATTTAGCGCGAACGGCCCATAACGTTCGCAATTCGGCGAACGATCGAACAGCCGATGTTCGAGTCGAACATGGGTTCGACTCGAACACGAAGCTCATCCCTAGTTCTAAACACGGGAAAACTGCGCTACTTTGCAGGCATACTATGGAATCCTCAGGCACGATATTTAAAGGAATATTAAATTTTTTTTTTCATCTTAAGCATTATAAAAATCACTGCTCCCGAAAAAATGTTTTTAAAACTTTTTTTTTGCATTGATACATGTCCCATGGGGAAGGACCGGGTCCCCATACACTTTTTATGGCAATAACTTGCATATAAGCCTTTAAAATGATCACTTTTGGTTTTTCATGTTCGTGTCCCATAGACTTTAATGGTGTTCATCCAAATTTTTTGCATGTTCACATGTTCTGGTGCGAACCGAACCAGGGGTGTTCGGCTCACCCTTAGTCAATAAAGGCCAAAATAGTATTATTAAGCCTAGGAGTAATGTCAGCAAACTGAGTCTCCTCAAGCACAGACATGTTACAACCTTCCTCATCCTCAGCCTAATGCACAAGGGCAGGTGCAGATAAATCAAAGAGGTGAATGTGAAGCAACATATGTGTTTTGAGTCAGCTAATTTGGAGAGGATATAGATTTGACATGGTGGCAGAAAATTCCTCCCTGAATAATTCAGAGGAGGGGGTGAAGCTTGGCAGAATTAGGGAAGACTCTGTGGACTATGAGGACTCTAGTAGAGGACAGCTGCACAGGCTGGCAGCATCAAGCCCTTGGGCAGGGAAGATAAAAAGCCCATCCCAAAGCAGGCAGCAGATTGGGAACTTGAAGGGCCCACAGGACCACTCCCTTTGCACCTATTACCCATCATAGTGCAAATGTGCAGGCTCCTCAAGGGTACTCAGAGATCAGCTATAGCATATTCCCTAAGAAGTCTTCGGGGACAGGGTTCTACTAGCAGGTGTACCACAGCCCTGGACCAGTAAATCACTTAGCAGCTGACTTACACAGTACACCAGGTGGCTTAAGCCTCCTCGACAAGATCGGATTGTTGACCAACAGAGCGTCAGACTTTTGGCAAAAGAGCATGTGCCTGGATCTTGTCTTGCTTACTAATGACAACAATTGTCTTAAGGAGTGTACTAACTGTTGGATTTTAGGCAAACAGTCTGTCATCGCACAATCCCCTGCCAACAATCGCATCGTGTGAACGAGGCTTTAAGCCTCATACACACGATCAGATTTTCGGGAGGAAATTGTGTGATGACAGACTGTTGGCCTAAAATCCGACTGTTAGTACACTCCATCAGATAATTGTTGTCCAACTTTCTGCCAACAAATGTTGGATGGCAGGCTAGTAAATTTTTGGTGGACAACGGTCTGTTGTCAGATTTTCCTATTGTCTGTACACAAGTCCGTCACACAAAAGTCCAAAGTACAAACACGCATGCTCGAAAGCAAGGATGAGCTGGAAGTGGTCGGTCTTGTAAACCAGCAATGGAGATTTAACATTCGTGACGCGGCAAATTATGAATTGTCGAAATGCAGCGCACAATTCTCTTCTTCTTTAATGGGATAATAATGAAGCTGCTTTGCTGGTGATACTGATGGAGTTATGGCAAACGTATTTGAAAATTCTTTTGTTTTCTAGTGATATCAAGAATAATATTATTATGCTTGTTTTTTTTTGGCCAAGTTACCACAACACTATTATCCTGTAGTTTTTAATATCAAAGATACAACTATGTTGGTGTGCCTTGCTAATTTTACATTGTATTTTTGAAAATGTACTGGCCTACTCCCAAACTGTCATTTGAAGTAAAACACATAGCAAATTAGAGTCGGTTCACACTGAGGCAGCACGACTTCCAGCGCGACTGCCCCAATAGACTTGAACACGACTGCAGCTTCTATATAGAAGTCTATGCAAGTCGCCTCAAGTTGCCCTCAAAGTAGTACAGGAACCTTTTTCTAAGTCGGAGTGACTTGCGTCGCTCCGATTAGAACGGTTCCATTGTTCAGAACGGGATGCTACTTGTCAGGCGGCTAAGTTGCCTGACAAATCGTCCTAGTGTGAACCGGCCCTTATTATTATACACAATTTTTTATTGTGCATTAAAAAAGAAAACAAATAAAATTAGACATGCTATCTGCCAATAGAACCAAAAAGTGCATTCTATGCATCCAAAAATATAGAAAATATAACAAATCAAATCATTTTTCAACCAAAAAATAAAATAATAATTAGTAAGTGTGGAAGGGGTGAAAATCCCCAGACCAGTGCCCTTGTTGGAGGTCTTGGGGCTGGTATTGCCATTGACTGTCATGCTGCTGTGGTGGGTGGGGTTGCTGTGGTGGGTGGGGTGGCTATGGTGGGTGGGTTGGCTGCGGAGGTTGTGTATGTGGACCCACAAAATCACACAGGTGGGTGGTGGCATATATCTCGCCCATCACCCCCTGTTGAGGATCTACAGGATGAGCTCCTCGCACATTCTCCTCTGGTCACCGTCCAACCCCCTAACCTATTGGCTGTCACCGTGCCACATCCCTCGCACTCATCTGGGTCAGTACAGATAGCAGTAGTGGTCTGGCTGAGGAAGGAAGCTGTGGCCTTGTCCAGATTCCTGCTCTGCTCTGGACAAATAGCAAAAACTATCATTCTGACCCCATCATTTCTCATTCTTGTTCAAATCATTTTTTGGCACTACTGTCTATTGATATAGAAACCACTTTGTTAAGGCAGAAATATTTGAACAATAAAGTCTAGTTATCATTATTGTATTTTTGGATACAAATATGTTCAACAATGCTATACCGGGTTCAAGCTGGGCTCCTCCACATCTTCATCCTGTGCAGCAGGACCTGTGTGGACCTCTGGAGCTGTGGCCTCAGCAGATGTCGAAGGGAGCGTAGACAACGATGGCCTGGGTTCTGTCTGGTCAGTCAAAAACCGCAGGCTGTGGTAATACCACAGCCTGGGGACATATCAGTCATCCGCTGCTGCTCCAGATCCCTCGGAGACCATGACCTTGTTGTGCTCCCTTTTAAAAGTAGTCCTCAGGTTTAAATTTTGGTCTTGACATAGTTGATGTCTGCCCAGGGGTACAAAGGCTTCACCAACTCAAGCAGTTTCTCCAATGCTGCCTTCCTCAAAATTTTATTGGAGTAACTCTTGACCTTCTAGAGACAGGGCAGCTCCCGGTACAGGTTGATGAATTGTGGTAAAAAATCAGGCACTGTAAATGTATCCACCATGATAAATGATATGATGTCTGCAAGACAAACCATAATGTCTGGTTTAAGCCATAAGCCAGTCCCAATATAGGCCTCAATATAAGCAGTATATGCCACTAACCACCTATGCCCCAAATTCAAATTGTCCCTTTGTTTTATGGCTCTTTCTTGCGCTTGCAAGTGAAGTCCTTCCCTTCAAGATCGTTCCTATAGCCATTCCATCGACCGTGTATTCTGGCTTTATATACACTGCGCATGCGTCAACTCTGCTCTAAGTGCGTCATGACGTTGGGGCGTAACCATCTCTCTTCTGCATGTGACACACAGGGCGGAACATTTGGGAGGGACAACATGGCAGAATTAGCAGATTACAGGCATCCCCGTGGTGGTGGTAGAGCTCATAGGAGGCACACAGCAACCCCCATGAACAAGGGTGAGATGGAGATGGTGCACAGATTCTAGAGAAGCATGACTACGACTGCAAGCTGCGCAATTACGAAAGGCCCAACAGCTGAAAGGATGGAATTTTGAATAAGGTCATCGCCTTTTTGCAGAGCAAATTTTGCTGCAACGAACAAAGGACCAAATCAGAAAACGATGGTCTGATCCCAAACACCGTGAGCAAGACCAGATAGAGTCCATACATAAGATCATCACAAAAAGTAAGCAATATTTGTATCTAACCAATATGTATATGTGTAAATTAGCTGTCTGTATATGTGCTTTCTCCAAGTAGGGGGGGTTACAAATGATTTTGGGCCCCAAAAAATGGCCTCTTGCACTCTGCCTAAATTGGAGGACAACAATAACAAGTAGACACATTTTAGGGGTAGATAGATTGTTAAGTTACTAGCCTAGGTGTATGTGGGCCCAGGATAGCATGCTGGGGAGGTTGGTGAAGGAAAATATGCTTGTAGGCCAAAAAAGGAGCAGGAAAAGCTTACAGCATACATGAGGACAAAAAGGAAATTCACAGCATATTACAATAATGTTAATTATGGAATCAAGAAATTAATACAATACATTAGCAAACATTAAATACATTGAATGTGATGTTAAAGTTAAAAACTTACCCGAATATAGTCCTTCTGCAGGACTTGAATAATGGCTGAGCAGGTCTCTGGAATAATGAGTCCCAGAGCCTGTGGGAGATCCCAGTGGTAAACTTTAGGTCCTGGAGACTTCTCCCCGTCACCAAATACTGCAAGGTGGCTTTGAGCCTTTGCTCAGGAGTAATGGCAAGCATCATGCATGTGTCCTGCTACTTAATATAGGGGGTCAACAATGCCAAGAGTTGGTGAAAGCAGGGGTCTATCATCCGGAGATCATTCCTAAAATTATCCAGATTATTCTCCTGGAGCTCCTGCAGCAAAGGCATATGACATAATTGTTCACGATTAAACAACCAATTTTTGGTCCATGAAATCCTCCTCCTCCTGTACCTGGACTGGACTTGGGTCAAAGCAATAACTCCAAGGCCAATAATAGCACGTTCTCTCCTCCAATTCCACAACATGGTTGACGAATGGCCGTTCAGAAACAAACTGAAAAGCACGAACTGAAAAGCACGAATCAACGCTCACCAAACTTCTACTAACACAAAATTAGTAGAAGGAGACCAAAGGGTGGCGCCTGACAATTGAACTTTCTCTTTATCGGCTTGTAGTACGTCTAGTATGTCACTACGTTCGTGTTTGTTGGCGGACAATTGTGTACCATTTGTATGCAAGACAAGTTCCTGGCACATGCCCTTCGGACAAAAGTCTGACACTTTGTCTGCCGAAAATCCGATTGTGTGTACGAGGCTTTAGAATGCTCCCACAGCAGAGCCCAGTGTCTGGACGAGTCCAGCTATGGCCTCTGAGGCTATGACGAAAACTGCAGAAATTAGTTCTTTGGCTCTGCAGTGAATGACACTAGCAATAAAAAAATGAAACATGATGGGAGTGGTAGGTTTATATTTTTCTAATACATGTCCAAAATCCTCTGGGCTGCATTATAAGCCTCTTGTATCATATGGTCACGTGATGTGGACGTGACCCACACGCAATAGGGGAGGGGCCTGATGACGGTGCTCGTGTGGGTGCATGGAGGAGGCTCGGTGGAACCGGCAGGAGATGAGCGGGGTGAGAGACCGCTAGCCCCGGGGGATGATAGCCTCTGTGACCCACGGATTGAGAGTCGAGGAGCGGAACAGCCTGGAAGGGGAATGGTGTTAGAGAGGGAGCAGAGGAGTACACCAGGAGCCCACCCGGATCAGCTGGAGCCCGACACATCCTTATCCCCTCCACTTCCCAGATAACCCCCGGCATGTCATAGGAGGGGACTGGAGATGGAGATACAGCAGTATGTACTGGAGGTACGAGGGGACTGATTAATGATTAATGAGCAGGCTGCTGGAGCTACATATTGTTGCCAGAAATACCTGGAAGTGAAGTGAGAGCCCCCTTGGAGGTGTAAAGATAGCTCCTTGAAGAAAAACAGACGTCTCATCTGTCCCCAGGTAAAGCGGTTTTTGACCTGTCAATAGTTGGTGCTCTATTGCTGACCTGTGTCTCCGGACTTTTTTTCATAATATTGCCTTGCCTTGCCTTGCAATCACAATCCTTATTATTTGCTGTATTGAATTACTGACATGTGGTGGATGCCTGATCCCTGATCATACCAGAGTGCTGTTCGAGATCTGGACTGAATCTTTGCTGTATCATATTGCCACTTGCTCATCAGTGTGTCTGGATGCTTGCTATGCGACTTTGGACTTCTCCTCTGTTTTGCCTTATCGCCATAGCATAGTCTGACGCTTACTATACCTGCAATGAAGTTCAATGGACTTACTTATCTGTAAACCCTCTATCTGATGAACTCCTCTTTTTAAGAACCCCCTCCCCAATGGGGCGTTAAGCCATACTAACTAGCTAAAGGATCAGCCAGAGGGACTTAAAACTAGGCCCAGGGTCTTGTCTTTAAATATAGGAAGAAGTAGTATCCTGGCTTACCATTAATTTTGCCTTATGAATGGTCTTTCGGTGCCCTACATATGAATAGTGGATCACAGAATCATATAGAGGTCCAGATACAGGGGTCCGTACAATAAGTTGTGAAGTCTTTCAAAAGGTTGAAAGGAGGGGAGGAGGGGGGCCGAGGACAGGATGGTGCAGAAATAATATACCCCCTCAATAAGCGCATATTAAAGATATATTGCCCCGGGTGTGTGCCGGGTGAAGTCACATATAACCTGGTACGCCCACTTGAGAGGAGATCAATCAGGGGGGAAAGGAAGGAATAAAAGTGAATATGAGAGGTAGGTCTCAGATAGTGAGGGAACCTAAGACCCCAAAAGAGAACTTAAATTCAAGTACGATTCAGAAATATTTAACAACAAAAGAGGCGAATACCAAAAGTCCAGGAATGGAAAAAAAGCAGCAAGGTTCAAAGGAAAAAAAAAAGAAAGAGTCGGCGAAACAAAAAGGGGACCAAGGAGACAAAACCAGGGAAATTGTTGTAACAGAAAGGGAATTAGATTCAAGTAACATGGAAGAGCAAATGAATATATCTCAAATGTCAACTAAAACAGATTTGATGGAAATGTTTGCTAAACTGGAAAACTCAATTAAAAGTGAGATTACTAATGTAGGAGGAGGAGAGTAGAAGAAGCAGAGGAAAAAATAGAAAAACAAGCACAAGAAATTTTGGAACTAAAATCCCAAGTAAGAAAACTGCAAACTGACCATAGGGATATCCTTTATAAGCTGGAAGACCAAGAAAATCAAAATAGACGCCAAAAGCTAAGGATAAGAGCATTACCAGAACGGGGAAGACCTGGAGACGAAAATGAAAAAAATATTTAACCCAGTTCTATGTAGAAGAGAAGGGGATGATTTTAAAGATTGATCAAGTTCACAGGGTGAGAAAACCCCTGGGTCTGAAAGAGGAGGTACCCCGAGACGTAATCATTAAATTCCATCAGTACGAGGACAAAGCTAAAATATGGAATAAACTTAGAGGAAGGCCCCCTTACAATATGAGAGAGCGGATCTCCAGGTGTTCACAGATTTATCGGCAGGAACCTTGTCAAGAAGACAACAATTAAAACCACTATTGGAACAATTGGTAATATCAAATATAGCTGGGGGTTCCCAGCATCATTAATTGACCAGAAGGAAAGAAGAACAGTGAGATTAAAGTTCACGGGAGAGTTGCAGGACTTTTGTAAAAAATTAGATATCCCAGTTCCAAACTTCCCCAAAGTGAAGGGAAGAATGACAGGAGAAGAGGGACTTTGGCTGAGATCATACAAGATTCCTAAAACAATTTTGAAATTAAAATGAGGAACTGGAAGAGACTGGGGGGCTGGGGGGGTGAGGAGAAGAGGGTTCTATAACTCTAAAATAAAGATCAGAAGAAGTGGGGAGGCTTGAGGTTCAGGGGGAGTTTTGGGCCTTTCTCGTGCACCCGTTCCTCCCCCCCCCCTTCCCATCGGAGGGATTGGGGTGGAGGGGGGTGCCAATTATGGGACATAACCTACCTACAGGAAAACAGGAGCTCTCTTTAACCCAATATGATAACAGTACATTTTTGATGTATAATGTGAGAGGGTTAAACACGCCTGCTAAGAGGCACAAACTTTTGAAAGAGATTGAGCACTATGGGGCAGGAGTGGTCTTTCTTCCGGAGACCCACCTGTCGCATGAAACAAAAGTAAAACTGTACTCCCCACGGTTCCCAGTGTGGTACTATGGTGACTTGATGTCAAATAAATCAAAGGGGTAGCTATTGGGATAGATAGAGGGGTGTGTTTTTTCTTGGAGGATAGATTATGTGACCCAGAGGGAAGGTTCCTCTTTCTTAAAGGGAGGCTATGGGGAATGGAGTGCACCCTGGTAAATATATATTGCCCAAATAGATGTCCAACAAGGTTCTTAGGTGAAACTTTGAGAAAACTATGGGACTTCTAAAATGGAAGGGTAATAATTGCAGGTTATTTGAACTTCTGCATGGACCCTGTTCTGGATAGTACGTCCCATGCACAGGGCATTAGGAACACTCAATTAAAAGCAATAAAATATCACTTACACCAATATCAGCTGGTGGACGTGTGGAGAATACAGAATCAAAAATCACTAGATTTTACGTTCTTTTCCCCTGTGCATGGGACATACACGAGGATTGACTATTGGTTAATTGAACACAGGATGTTAGATTTGGTGGCTTCTACAAACATAGAAATATCATCAATTATCAGACCATGCCCCTGTGACCATGATAACTAGAATCCCGGAAGTACAGAAGCAACCATATTCATGGAAGCTCAATAAAGATCTCCTAGACAAACATGGGGAGGAGATTTTGAAAAGGGAGTTTTTTCTTTGTTAATGAGGCAGACGAGATTGCAGAGAATTCCTTGTGGGAGGCCCATAAAGCCTATATTAGGGGGATCTTGATATCTATGGGAGCAAGAAAAAAGAAGGAGAGGAGTAAGAAGAGGGAGGAACTAATTGAGGAAATATTTAAATTAGAACAGGACCAAAAAAAGAAGAACTACAATAAAAGGCACGACAGGGAATTGCAGCATGAACTGGTACTGAAAAGAGATGTGTTAAAGGACCTTTTGGAACTGGAAATGAGGGGAACCTTCAGTAGAGTAGCAAAAGATACCTGTGGGGGAATAAAAACAGTAAGACCTTAGCAAGGATGTTGAGGAAAAAAAGATCAATACATTTTATAGAGAAAATACAAAATAAAAGTGGGGAAATGGCACATAATACAAAACATATTGCGAGTGTGTTCCGAGATTTCTACGAGCACCTATATTTGGTCAGGCAAGTGGGTGGACAAGGACAACAGGAGGCCCAGAAAAAATTAAAAATTAAAAATTACGTTCAAAATGCTAACCTCCCTAGAGGAAGTTGCACTAACCCTGGAGAGGCCAATTACAACAGAGGAGATAGATAAGGTTTTAAATGAGTCATCTAAGGGGAAAAGCCCAGGGCCGGATGGCCTTATGATGGAGTACCTTAAAAAATTCAGGGAAATATTATCTCCAAAGTTCTGCTCATATTTTAATGGGTTGGGAGTGAGGTACGTACTGAGTAAAGAAGCTTCATTGGCCACTATAACTACTATTTTGAAAGAAGGTAAAGAGAGTACACTATTCTCAAGCTATAGGCAGATATCGCTATTGAATACCGATACTAAGGTGTTTGCAAAAGTGTTGGCATTAAGGATGAGAGATCTAATGTCAGAACTGGTACGGGAGGGTAAGGACAATGGGGTAAGAAACCCACTGCTGCTCCAGAAAATAAGAGAGGGGAGAACCCCCAGTCTATTCTTGTCGATCAATGCTGAAAAAGCTTTCGACCGAGTAGACTGGGGGTTCATGATGGGAGGGTTGCTCGTTACCCAATTTGTTAAAGGTTTTAAAGGAATATGGAGAGCTATCTAAGGTCAAGATTAACCCAAGTAAATCAGAGATTTTAAATATAAGCATAAACTCAAAAGAAGAATCTAGCCTCCAACAGGAATTCCAGTTTCCTTGGAGGAAGTCAGGAATAAAATACTTGGAGATAAAACTAACAGCATCCTTGGGGAAGATCTACCAGGCAAACTATTTTTATTATCATTATACAGGATTTATATAGTGCCAACAGTTTACGCAGCGCTTTACAATATAAAAGGGAGACAATACAGTTATAATACAATAAAATACAAGAGCATTAAGAGGGCCCTGCTCAGAAGAGCTTACAATCTAATAGGGTGGGGCAGGTGGTACAAAAGGTTGTAACTGTGGGGAATGAGCTGTTGGAAGTGGTAGGAGATTAGTTGGAGACGTGATAGGCTTTCCTGAAGAGATGAGTTTTCAGGGATCGCCTGAAGGTAGCAAGAGTAGGGGATAGCCGGATAGATGGAGGTAGCGAGTTCCAGAGGATGGGAGGGGCTCTGGAGAAATCCTGGAGACGAGCATGGGAGGAGGAGATGAGAGAGCTTGAAAGCAGGAAGTCTTGAGAAGAGCAGAGAGGTCGATTTGGGTGATATTTGGAGACAAGATTGGTGATGTAGCTCGGAGCAGAGTTGCGAATGGCTTTGTATGTTGTGGTTAGTATTTTGAATTTAATTCGCTGGGTGATTGGGAGACAGTGTAGGGATTGGAGTAGAAGGTTGGCAGACACTGAGCGGTTGGTAAGGTGGATAAGTCTGGCAGCAGCATTCATGATAGACTGAAGAGGGGATAGCCTATGGAGAGGTAGGCCAATGAGAAGGGAGTTGAAATAGTCAAGGCGAGAGATAACAAGGGAGTGAATGAGGAGCTTGGTGGTTTCACTTGTTAAAAAGGGGCGAATTTTAGAGATGTTATGGAGGTCAATTCTACAAACTTTTGACAACGATTGGATTTGAGGCTGAAATGACAAGTCAGAGTCTAGGATTACACCTAGTACCCTGGCGTGAGGGGAGGGACTGATGGTTGCATTGTTGATTTTTATGGAAAAGTCATGGAGGGGGCACGGGCGAGGGGGAATACTAATAGCTCAGTTTTAGAGGGATTTCATTTAAGGAAGTGGTGCGACATCCATGCTGATATGTCAGTTAGTAAGTTAGTAATGCGAGAGGAGACTGAAGGAGTGAGGTGAGGAGTAGACAGATAGATTTGGGTGTCATCAGCATATAAGTAGTATTGGAAGCCGTGGGCGGTTATTAAGTGACCAAGGGAGGAGGTGTAGAGAGAGAAGAGAAGGGGTCCAAGAACAGAGCCTTTTGGGACCCCCACAGAAAGGGGCAATGGAGAGAAGGAGACAGAGTTGTAGGTGACACTGAAGGAGCGCTGTGATAAATAGACAGAGAACCAGGATAGAGCAGAATCTCGGAGGCTAAGGGAATGTAGTTTATTGAGAAGGAGTGGGTGGTCAACGGTATCAAAGGCCGCAGAGGGGTCAAGTAATATGGAGTACTGGCTGTTGGTTTTAGCAGTTAGTATATACTATATACCCTTATTGGATGAAATAAAAGAGAAGGTAAAGAGAATACAGTAGCAGCACGACCCTTGTCCTGGATCGGCCAGATTAATGCGCTAAAAATGATTATTTTACCCAAAATTTTATATAAATTTCCCCATTTATATACCTCCAATATATTTTAGGGTGCTTAAAAGTCTAGAATTTAAACTAATTTGGCAGAATAAAAAACCCAGGATTTCCCTTTCAATTTTACAGAGAGGGAAAGACCAGGGTAGATTAAGTGTACCAGATCTCAAAAAGTACTATGAAGTGGTAGTTTTAACTCGTTTGGTGGAATGGACTAAAGTAAGGAGCGAGAAAAGATGGGTTAAAATAGAAGATACTATGGTGGATACAAATTTAGGGAAAAATATTTGGACACCCCCACAACACAGGGCACTTGGAGTAAAAACACTCAGGTTAACTAAAAATGTCATGAGGATATGGGATGCGTTGCACAAACAGAATAAATGGGAATATAATTCACCACTAATGGAACTAAAAGAGAACAATTATTTTACACTGGGTAAGAGTTCGATAGGGGGAAATTGGATTAAAAAAAATAACTTACAATTACGACATATAACACAAAGAGGGAAAATGTGCTCACTGCATGATATAAAAATGAAAAAAGATTGGTTTGTAATGAATGAATGGCAGTATTTTCAACTTAAACATTTTGTAATGGCACTGCCACACCCGCTGAGAGGAGAATCTGACAGCATTAGAGAGATTATGTGACACGGAAACAGTACGGGGAGGCATCTCACAGATATATAAAATACTAGTAGAGGGAAAGGAGTTGGAAGTCCCGACGTATATAAAAAAAAATAGGAGAGGGAAATTGGTCAAAGGGGGGAGAATCAAGAGATAGGAAAATTTTTGAAACTGGTACACGGATCCTCACTTAATATTAGAACAATAGAAATGAATTATAAATGCTTAGTGAGGTGGTATAGGACCCCAGATATAGTAGGAAAATACCAAAAGGGGCAAACAACGGAATGTTGGAGGGGACACAAACAGATAGGATCTATGGCCCATAACTGGTGGAGTTGCCCTAAGATCAAAACATATTGGAGGGAAATATTGAGGTACATCAGGGAGATTACCAGTGTCAAGTTACCTGAAGAGCCTTGGATTTGTCTATTCCACGGAGTAGATACTCCAGTGAAAGAGTACAGGAACTCGATCCTGATACATCTGATGGATGCAGCCAAGAGCCTGATCCCCAAAAAATGGAAGATGGTAGATTGTCCAAAAATAAGTGAATGGTTTGATAGAATAGGTTGGAAGGACTTTCTCTGAAGAAGGTGGGAGAAAGGGGTTCCTCAAAAGATGGGAAAAATGGAAATCGTTCAAACTGACTAAAGAATATAATGAGGCAAAGGTCTAAGGGTCTAGGGGTAAGGGGGATAGGGGTGGGAGAGAGAAAAGGTAGGGTTTAAATTATAGGGGAGGATAGGGGAAGGAAGAAGAAGTACTGTTGTGTAATTAATTTTGTATTATTACCCCCGTTGTGTCTTCAGGAGTAAAAAGGATGTCTTCTTATCTAATTTTGTATATGAAAACTTGGACAAATAAAGATTAAAAAAAAAAAGCCTCTTGTATCAGAATGAACCCTTTGTCTCTAATAAACGATTAAAAAAAAGATTGTATTTTATTTTATTTTCATTTGTGTTCCCTTCTAGATGCATTGAATAGAAAAGTATCTAGGGGCTTGGACTTTATAGGCACGATATCCAATATTGTAAAGTTTAAAAAAATTGAAATTTATTAGATATACAAAAATTGTTAAAAACAAGAAAAAAAATATATATAAAAACAGAAATCAGTTCATAAAAATATAGCTACAGTTATACACTCCATACATAGCTCAATATGATATAAAAGGGTAATGTAAGAATAGAGTAGCAATCATTCCACCATAGGCTTACTACGTATACAGAGGAGAGCTATGTAGTTGATAGCAATAGAAGTATTTAGAATGAGGGGCGTGTCCGGACCTGCTGCTGGAAGGACGCATGTGAGCTGAGCTCCTCTTAGCCCACACTAATCTAAGACCATCCGTTGCCTTATACTGTGCTCCCGCACCCACAAGTTATATAATATTGGTCCCAGACTCCTGCTGAACTGCCCTGGACTGCTATTTAAGCCTCTGGCTGGTCTGATCCTGCTCGCGGCTGAGATTTCTCCCTGCCACCAGGGCCCTCCGCCACCATCTTGGGGCCTACAGGCGGGCCGGCGGCGTGTCCTATCTGAACCCACAGGCTCGCGGATCGGAGAGCGATTGGATGGGGCCTGTTCTGACCCTGGAGACTGCACCGACTGGCCTGCAGAACCGGGGAGGCCGCGGAGAACCATCCGGCACCCAGCCTCGGTGTCCTGTGGCCTTGCGGCCTGACGCGGCCTGCGGACTAAATTACAGGTACTCCTCCGGGTCACAGTGAGTAGGATCGCCCGCTGTCGGGTCCCTGGGGAGCGTCAGATCACCCGATCCTCCCTCTCTCTACCCCCGTGGGTGCCCCAGTGATTGTGAGCGGCCGTGTTTATTCCTTTGGCGGCCTTCTCCTAGGACAGACCGAGGCTTCGGCCTGCTCCTGGAGGCCGGCGGCCATCTTGGGACTCTCATATACACCCAGAAGTAATCCCCTCTGTCCCTTCAGCTGCATGGTTATTCGCAGGGTGCTGGGGACTGCAGGATCTGCTTCTCTCACCCCAGACTGTCAGGAGGGGGAGGTAGAGATGCAATCAGGGGGATCTGAGGATCTAAATGGAGCACAACATTACTCTGAGAGAGATGCTGCCTAAATAAACCCTGGGCACCTGTCTGCTCACCAAGACCTCCATACAGCAGTTTTAGCACTATATAGCACTGGAGGTAAGCCTGCATGTTTGATCACTAAAACCTCTGCGTATCTCATGGGCAAAATTGGCCAACAGCAACGAAACTACAAACCACTGTTTGTGCCACGAGAAGAACCAACAATGGAGCGTTATGTTACCAGACCACAGCTAGCCTCCTCGAATTCCTCCGCAAATCCTTTTGCCTTACTGGATCCCTCCCTGGATTCGGAAGATGCCGCAAGCTCCTCTCTGACTAGCTTGCAAAACCCTGCAACCACTCCTTCACCCTCGAATATGATTCTCACCCCTGACATTCTGGACTCCAAGCTGCAGCTTTTACTTCAACAGATTACGTCCAATGTTTCG
This sequence comes from Aquarana catesbeiana, assembly GCF_042186555.1. NCBI lineage: Eukaryota > Metazoa > Chordata > Amphibia > Anura > Ranidae > Aquarana > Aquarana catesbeiana. The sequence continues at coordinate 157,685,800 of NC_133326.1, read as the reverse complement.
GCTGAGGTGAGCAAGCTAGCTGCTGAATTGAGAGGGGAAATAACCCAAATTGGAGATCGCACAGACACTCTGGAGAACAAATTCGACAAAATGATAAATTATGTACAAGCGATCGAGGAGGAAAATCATAACTTACGCCTTTCCGTTTCTCAACTCCAATTACAGCAAGAAGACTTGGAGAACAGAGAAAGACGACAAAACCTACGATTCAGAGGGATTCCGGAAACAGTGTGCGACTCTGAACTCCGACCTTACCTTCTAAGCCTTTTTAATAATCTGGCCCCCTCAGTTGTGGACATAGATTGGTGATTGGATAGGGCCCATAGATCCCTGGTCCCCAAACCTGGAGCTAGACCCAGGGATGTTGTGGTACGGTTTCACTACTTTGAAAGTAAAGAGGCACTAACCCTGTCAACCCGCAATAAATCCCAAATTACGTACAAGGGTGCCAAGCTGCAGATCTTTAGCGATCTTTCGCCCATCACTCTCGCTAAACGGAGGAACTTACGCCCCCTCACCTCACACTTACAACAACACAAGATACCATATTACTGGGGATTCCCTTTCCGTCTAGCTGTATCCAAAGATGGAGCCCAATATTCTTTACGTGATTTACAAGAAGATGAGGCCTTCCTGAAAATTCTGGGTCTGGAGGGGAGATGGGTGGAGCCTAGCGGAGCAGACATGCATTGTTAGAGCTCCACACCACTGAGGAGAAAAGAGAAGGACAAAGCCGAGCCTGCAGGCTCAAAAGGTATCCATTTGAACCTTTTTACCCCTGGGAACAAACTGTGAAAGTTTGGGCAGGAAATATGGTACTGGGAGGAAACCGTGGCAGAAATAAAAATCACCTCACAAAGAGTTCACAGGCACTCACTGCAGCTGAAGCAGCTCCAGTCACCTCACAAGATACAGCATCAGGGCGCTCTCACAGACAGAAAATGTCACAGCAAGACTCTCCATTTGAGTCAGATACAGAACAAATCCTCTCACAAACTTCTCCACAAGCCTCCTCAGCATCCCCAGTAATATTATTACAATTTGAAAAGATGTTTCATAAGGCTTTAAAACAAACCTCAGACCAAATAACAAAAAGCCTAACCAAAGAAATAAGAGAGCTGGGAAACCGCACCGCAGCCTTAGAAATAAAAATAGATGAAATTGAAATTACAACCCAAGAAAATATAACAGAATTGGAACAATTAAAAGAAGAGAATTTAATACTTCAAACTAAGCTCGAAGATTACGAAAATAGAGCCAGACGTTCAAACTTGCGCATAAGGGGAATACCTGAAACTGTGACAGACCTGCAATCTACTATTACTGCTCTATTACAAGAACTAAAGCCAGATATCCCTATTGAACGTTTAGAACTGGACAGAGTACACAGAGCCCTCACAGCCAAAAAGAAAGATGGACCCCCACGTGATATAATCACAAAATTTCATTATTACAGAACGAAAGAACAAATACTAATTGCTGCAAGAGAAAAAAAGAACTTAATTTTCAAGGACACAATTATCAAATTTTTGCTGACCTATCCCAACTTACTATTACTAAAAGACGATCCATGAAACCCCAACTAATGGAACTGCAACGCCACAACATTATGTATCAATGGGGCTTCCCCTTTTCAGTCAGATTTAACCACCAAGGTACAATTTACAGAAGCAGATCAGCAGATGAACTACAACAAACCCTTTTAAAATTAAATCTGACAGAACCCACAAGCAGCAACTCTCCCACACGCAGAAGAATGGCATCATCTTCACCTTCAGGCAGCACCCAGAAAATTCCAGAACAAAATGGGAATCATCATTCTCACAAAAGAGGCCGTTATGCCACATCATCCATGGACCAAGAAGATTCAATGGACTGACATCCTAATTCCTGATATCTCTTCATTTATTATACTAAGAGATGGTTCTCTATAAAAAACCTGTATTTATAACTGAATGTAACTGCATTCTGATAGTCACACACTGTGTGGGATCATGTTACATTCCAGTTATATTTCTTATTGCTTCTGCTTCATATAGCCTTAGAATATATAAGTGAAATAAGGAAATTCTTGTTCAGTTATATATTATCAGGTAATAACAATAGATTTATTACTTTTTAGGACAAATATGTTCAATAATCCAGAAGTAATGGAAGCTTTTTCTTTTTTTTTCTTAAAACAAATACATTATTACCTAACTAGTTCCTAGAATTGTGTTTTTGTTTATTCTAATCTGAAGCAATACAACCTCAATTTTATGAGTTAACATATCTAAACAGTTACATAGTTACATAGTTACATAGTAGGTGAGGTTGAAAAAAGACACAAGTCCATCAAGTCTAACCTATGTGTGTGATTATGTGTCAGTATTACATTACATATCCCTGTATATTGCGGTCATTCAGGTGATTATCTAATAGTTTCTTGAAGCTATCAATGCTCCCTGCTGAGACCACCGCCTGTGGAAGGGAATTCCACATCCTTGCCGCTCTTACAGTAAAGAACCCTCTACGTAGTTTAAGGTTAAACCTCTTTTCTTCTAATTGTAATGAGTGGCCACGAGTCTTATTAAACTCTCTTCTGCGAAAAAGTTTTATCCCTATTGTGGGGTCACCAGTACAGTATTTGTAAATTGAAATCATATCCCCTCTCAAGCGTCTCTTCTCCAGAGAGAATAAGTTCAGTGCTCGCAACCTTTCCTCATAACTAAGATCCTCCAGACCCTTTATTAGCTTTGTTGCCCTTCTTTGTACTCGCTCCATTTCCAGTACGTCCCTCCTGAGGACTGGTGCCCAGAACTGGACAGCATACTCCAGGTGCGGGCGGACCAGAGTCTTGTAGAGCGGGAGAATTATCGTTTTATCTCTGCAGTTGATCCCCCTTTTAATGCATGCCAATATTCTGTTTGCTTTATTAGCAGCAGCTTGGCATTGCATGCCATTGCTGAGCCTATCATCCACTAGGACCCCCAGGTCCTTTTCCATCCTAGATTCCCCCAGAGGTTCTCCCCCCAGTGTATAGATTGCATTCATATTTTTGCCACCCAAATGCATTATTTTACATTTTTCTACATTGAACCTCATTTGCCATGTAGTCGCCCACCCCATTAATTTGTTCTGGTCTTTTAGCAAGATTTCCACATCCTGCGGAGAAGTTATTGCCCTGCTTAGCTTAGTATCGTCTGCAAATACAGAGATTGAACTGTTTATCCCATCCTCCAGGTCGTTTATGAACAAATTAAATAGGATTGGTCCCAGCACAGAACCCTGGGGAACCCCACTACCCACCCCTGACCATTCTGAGTACTCCCCATTTATCACCACCCTGTGAACACGCCCTTGTAGCCAGTTTTCAATCCATGTACTCACCCTATGGTCCATGCCAACGCACCTTATTTTGTACAGTAAACGTTTATGGGGAACTGTGTCAAATGCTTTTGCAAAATCCAGATACACCACGTCTACAGGCCTTCCTTTATCTAGATGGCAACTCACCTCCTCATAGAAGGTTAATAGATTGGTTTGGCATATGAATAAAATATGTAATTGTAAAATGTGTAATTGTTTACTCTAAAAGGGTTAAAATCCCAAAATAATTAAAACTATCTTCATCAATACCAAAGTTATTAACAGTACCTTTCTAACTGAATTATTTAGCCTAGGGCAAGACTAACCATATACAACCACCCTGGAATAAATAATTTCAACAAAAACTATATTCTGCACTCCAATTAATGAAACATCATTTTGATGTCTTTTGACATAGCACTTCTCTCCTGTTAGCGGAAGATCCGTGTACCCCCATTAGCCCTCCTCATTCTCCCAACCATATTATGTGGGAGTGTGACGAAGGCACTGATTCCCCTGAGAGAGATATTTATTCTCTTTCATGGGTAAATTGTGATTACTTGCAAAAAATAATTTATACAATGTATCATCTAATCTCATATGTTTTTTGTTTACTCTTTACTCCAGAATTCACTGGTTTCTTTTCTATCTTTTCATCTCTTCAGTCCACACAGGTTGATCTGCGCAGTCAGCTCTGCATAACAAAAAGTAAGTCAAAACTATTTGATCTGTTGCCATGAATATACTTTCCCTGAATGTTCAGGGAATAAATGTCCCTCAAAAAAGGACCAAAGCCTTCCGTACTTTCCATAACAAGAAGGCTCACATAGTATGCCTCCAAGAAACACACTTCACCAAAGATTCTACTCCAAAATATATTTCTCCTTTTTATCAACAATTTTACACGGCTTCTGCCTTTACCAAGCAAAGGGGAACTCTAATTGCATTTAATCGATCCACACCATTCACCTTATCATCAGAAATTAAAGACCCAGAAGGTAGATACCTGATACTCATGGGTTATATAATGGATACAGCAATCACGGTGATTTCCTACTACGCTCCTAACAAACAACCTACACCATTCCTCTCACATATATTACAAGTGATTAATACACACAAAATAGGAACAGTGATAATGTGTGGGGATTCGAACCAGGTCCTCCTCCCATTTCTAGATAAATCACCTTTTACACCATCCAAAATAACCTCTAGATTACCTTTTTCTCAACTTCTTTCCAAATACAATCTGGTAGATTCATGGAGATTAAGTAACCCAATGAAAAAGAAATTCACTTATTTCTCGCACCCTCATCAAACCTTCACCAGAATAGATCATATTTTTCTAACAATAGGAATGTTACCAGAAATTATTGCATCAGATATAATTCCGATTCCGTGGTCTGACCATAATGCAGTATACACTACTATAGCCTCAGCCATACCAAAAGCGCATGACCCAACGTGGTACTTACCGGACATAATGCTCAAACACCCACTACATCAGATGGCCATTGAACAAGCTTTAAAAGAATACATATCAATTAATAATACAACAGACATCTCCCCAATAACACTGTGGGAAGCTCATAAGCCTGTCTTGCGTGGTACAATACAAAGACAAATGGCACTATTTAAACGGGAATGCAAAAATCTAGCAAAAAAACTAGAACTCAATTTTAATGCAGCCTACATATCATTCCAAGATAATCCATCTCAGAGTACAAAATCTCATCTGGAAAAATCTAGATTGGAATACGATCTATTTCTCAGTCAGTTGATAAATTCCTCAAATGCTCCAAACACAATTTCTACATGAATACAAACAAACCAGGTACATATTTGGCTCGGGCATTAAATTCAACTAACAAATCTTTCAAACCAATACGTTTGAAATTATCAAAAAATGTTTATACTTGTAATCCAGTTAAAATAGTCCATAAATTTCACTCACATCTCGCAACTTTATACAAGACAAACAATGAATTTAATCCTACAGAGGCTGAATCCTTCTTCTCAAAAATAACCTTACCTGAGTTATCTCAGAATCAAAAAAGCAGTTTGGATGAGCCTATAACTATAGATGAAGTTGCTAACGCCATAAAAGACCTAAAACTTAACAAAAGACCAGGCCCAGACGGTTACTCGGCTTTATACTATAAAACATTCTCAGAAATACTCTCTCCCATTCTCACTGAAACTTTTAACAAACTTCTAGATGGACATTCTTTTCGGCAAGAAACACTAATGGCAATTGTTTGTATGATCCCAAAACCCCTTTCTGATGATACTTCCTGTGTGAATTATCGACCTATCTCTCTGTTAAACCTTGATATTAAATTATTAGCAAAAATAATAGCAAAACGCCTCAATAGCATTATAGGAAAATTAATACATAGAGATCAAGTAGGCTTCATGCCAAATAGACAGGCAGGTGATAATATACGCAGGGCAGTGTTATTGGCACATATTGCTAAAAAACGGAAAATCCCTTTATGTTTTCTATCACTCGATATTAAGAGGGCATTTGACACAGTATCCTGGCAATATATGCAATATTCATTACAAAAATGGGGTTTTGGACCCCACTTTTTAACATGGATCAAAGCATTATATAATAAACCCAAAGCCTATATAAAATATGCTGGATACAAATCTGATGCCTTTAATATCGAAAGAGGTACCCGACAGGGTTGCCCATTATCTCCCTTATTATTTGCCCTTATACTCGAACCCATGGCCCAATACATCAGAACAAACCAAACTATAACTGGCATTGAAGTAGGAGGTATTACACACAAATTATGTATATTTGCAGACGATATATTACTTTTTCTATCATCACCACAGGTCTCTGGTCCTAACTTAATACCAGCTCTTGATGGATTTGCAGCCCTATCCGGCCTTATGATTAATCCTAAGAAATGCCTAGTGCTTAATATTTCACTCACAAACATGGAATTGATCCCGGCTATGGCTGCACTCCCATTCACATGGGCAAAAAAATCAATCCCATATCTCGGAATTCATTTAACAGCATCTCATTCTGACTTATTCTCAACCAATTATCCTCCTGTATTAAGACAGATCACAAATCTAATAAAACAATGGTCGCAACTTCCTTTATCCTGGATAGGGAAGATTAATGCAATCAAAATGACTATTCTACCCAAATTTCTTTATCTATTCAGAGTCCTCCCTATTCCAATTCCTTCCTATTTTTTGAGAATAGTACAAAAAAGAGCAACTTCGTTTATATGGGGCTCTTCTAAACCACGTATACCTATACACACACTACATCTTCCCAAAAATAAAGGAGGCCTGGGATACCCTAATTTTACTAACTACTACAGAGCAGCACATTTGGCCAGTCTGTCCAAATACCATGCAAAACAGGAAATCCCATTATGGGTATTTATAGAGGCTTCAGAAAATGACCCTCTATTAATATCAAACTTATTATGGCTTGATCCTAAAGACCGCTTTAAAATTCATAATCCCATAACTAAACACTTCTTATCTCTCTGGGATAAACTAAAAACCAAATATCAGTTACAATCTCCACACAATCCTCTCCTTTCTTTTATCAGAAATCCGGCCTTTTATCCGGCATGGATCTACCCAAATTCTTTTAACCACTTCAGCCCCGGAAGGTTTTACCCCTTCCTGACCAGAGCACTTTTTACAATTCGGCACTGCGTCGCTTTAACTGCTAATTGTGCGGTCATGCAATGCTGTACCCAAACGAAATTTGCGTCCTTTTCTTCCCACAAATAGAGCTTTCTTTTGATGGTATTTGATCACCTCTGCCGTTTTTATTTTTTGCGCTATACACGGAAAAATACCGAAAATTTTGAAAAAAAATGATATTTTCTACTTTTTGTTCTAAAAAAAATCCAATAAACTCAATTTTAGTCATACATTTAGGCCAAAATGTATTCGGCCACATGTCTTTGGTAGAAAAAATGTCAATAAGTGTATATTTATTGGTTTGCGCAAAAGTTATAGCGCCTACAAACTAGGGTACATTTTCTGGAATTTACACAGCCTTTAATTTATGACTGCCTATGTCATTTCTTGAGGTGCTAAAATGGCAGGGCAGTACAAAACCCCCACAAATGACCCCATTTTGGAAAGTAGACACCCCAAGGAATTTGCTGAGAGGCATGTTGAGCCCATTGAATATTCATTTTTTTTGTCCCAAGTGATTGAATAATGACAAAAAAAAAAAAATTACAAAAAGTTGTCACTAAATGATATATTGCTCACACAGGCCATGGGCATATGTGGAATTGCACCCCAAAATACATTTAGCTGCTTCTCCTGAGTATGGGGATACCACATGTGTGGGACTTTTTGGGAGCCTAGCCGCGTACGGGGCCCCGAAAACCAATCACTGCCTTCAGGATTTCTAAGGGCGTACATTTTTGATTTTACTCCTCACTACCTATCACAGTTTTGAAGGCCATAAAATGCCCAGATGGCATAAAACCCCCCAAATGACCCCATTTTGGAAAGTAGACACCCCAAGCTATTTGCTTTGAGGCATGTTGAGTCCATGGAATGTTTTATATTTTGACACAAGTTGCGGGAAAGTGACAATTTTTTTTTTTTTTGCACAAAGTTGTCACTAAATGATATATTGCTCACACAGGCCATGGGCATATGTGGAATTGCACCCCAAAATACATTTAGCTGCTTCTCCTGAGTACGTGAATACCACATGTGTGGGACTTTTTGAGAGCCTAGCCGCGTACGGGGCCCCGAAAACCAATCACTGCCTTCAGGATTTCTAAGGGCGTACATTTTTGATTTTGCAAAATACTCACTATACCTCTCATCAAATAGCTTGGGGTGTCTACTTTCCAAAATGGGGTCATTTGGGGGGGTTTTTTGCCACCTGGGCATTCCATGGCCTCCGAAACTGTGATAGGCAGTGAAGAGTGAAATCAAAAATTTACGGCCTTAGAAAGCCTGAAGGCGGTGCTTGGTTTTCGGGGTCCCGTGCGCGGCTAGGCTCCCAAAAAGTCTCACACATGTGGTATCCCTGTACTCAGGAGAAGCAACAGAATGTATTTTGGGGTGTAATTTCACATATTCCCATGGCATGTTTGAGCAATATATCATTTAGTGACAACTTTGCGCAAAAAAAAATAAAAAAAATAAAAAATTTTCTCTTTCCCGCAACTTGTGTCACAATATAAAATATTCCATGGACTCAACATGCCTCTCAGCAAATAGCTTGGGGTGTCTACTTTCCAAAATGGGGTCATTTGGGGGGTTTTGAACTGTCCTGGCATTTTATGCACAACATCTAGAAGCTTATGTCACACATCACCCACTCTTCTAACCACTTGAAGACAAAGCCCTTTCTGACACTTTTTGATTACATAAAAAAATAATTTTTTTTTGCAAGAAAATTACTTTGAACCCCCAAACATTATATATTTTTTTAAAGCAAATGCCCTACAGATTAAAATGGTGGGTGTTTCATTTTTTTTTTTCACACAGTATTTGCGCAGCGATTTTTCAAACGCATTTTTTGGGGAAAAAACACACTTTTTTAAATTTTAATGCACTAAAACACACTATATTGCCCAAATGTTTGATGAAATAAAAAAGATGATCTTAGGCCGAGTACATGGATTCCAAACATGACATGCTTTAAAATTGCGCACAAACGTGCAGTGGCGACAAACTAAATACATTTTTAAAAGCCTTTAAAAGCCTTTACAGGTTACCACTTTAGATTTACAGAGGAGGTCTACTGCTAAAATTACTGCCCTCGATCTGACCTTCGCGGTGATACTTCACATGCATGGTGCAATTGCTGTTTACATTTGACGCCAGACCGATGCTTGCGTTCACCTTAGCGCGAGAGCAGGGGGGACAGGAGTGCTTTTTTTTTTTTTTTTTCTTTATTATTATTATTTTTTTATCTTATTTTTAAACTGTTCCTTTCATTTTTTTTTTTAAATCATTTTTATTGTTATCTCAGGGAATGTAAATATCCCCTATCATAGCAATAGGTAGTGACAGGTACTCTTTTTTGCAAAAATTGGGGTCTATTAGACCCTAGATTTCTCCTCTGCCCTCAAAGCATCTGACCACACCAAGATCGGTGTGATAAAATGCTTTCCCAATTTCCCAATGGCGCTGTTTACATCCGGCGAAATCTAAGTCATAAAATGCTCGTAGCTTCCGGTTTCTTAGGCCATAGAGATGTTTGGAGCCACTCTGGTCTCTGATCAGCTCTATGGTCAGCTGGCTGAATCAACGGCTGCATTCTCAGGTTCCCTGTTGAGACAGGAGAGCCAGAGAAAAACACGGAAGACGTTGGGGGGGAGCATTCCCTCCCACTGCTTGTAAAAGCAGTCTAGAGGCTAATTAGCTGCTAGGATTGCTTTTACATGAAAGCCGATCGCTGGCTGAAAAGAATGATACCAAGATGATACCTAAACCTGCAGGCATCATTCTGGTATAACCACTCAAAGTCGTGAATGGCGTACCTGAAGACAAAAAAATGGTTAACAATAAAGCACAGTAAACGGTAAGGTATAAAAAATTGCATACCTGAAAAACAAACATGATAAAACATAATAACAATAAAACATTGCAGAAAAGAATACAGTAAAAAAGAGCAGAACAAGAGAGAGAGAATAGAGAGAGAGAGAACAATAAAACGACAACTATTTTTTTTTTATTTTATATTTTTGTATGTGTTTTTTTTTTTTTTTACACTTTTTTTTGTAACTAACTTTTATAACTGTAACCGGTTCCAGGTTCGGGTCTCTCAAAATGCGATGGCATCTTGGGAGACCCTGTGAAAGTGTGCCTAGTCTGTGCAATGCTGTACCCTATGCTAATACTCAACTAGTGAATGGTAGCGTTCAAAACATTCACCAATGCAAAGACCAGGATTGTCAGGACAGGAGGGACAATAATAGCAGGTGTCACGCCTATATCCGCGCTTGCTGCAGACACGACATCTTTTTTGGGGGGGTTCGCTGGGTAGGGGTACTCGGGAGGACATAAAGAAAATGCCTCTCATGCAGCCGACTGCATTTGGTTGGGGATGTGAATGGGGGAAGTACGGGCGCTGCAGAAGCGGTGGGTTCCCAATTAGGATTGGCGAATGCAGCAGGAAGGGCACTATGGGCACGACGGGCCTGTGTTTGTCTTTTTGGTGGCAGCGGGACACTACTTGTGCTTGCCACCTCACCAGCTTGAACTGCACTTATGGGACTTGCCACATCACCAAGTGTTACTGCAGTGCTGGTTTGACTACGACCGGGGTGTACTAGGCCGCTGGTGCTTGCCAGTTCACCAAAACGCTACAAAAAAAACTGTTAGCGATCGCAGGGATCAGGCCTGACTCTGCGAACGCTGCAGTTATGCGTTTAGTGTTTTGTAAGTGTCAGTGATCGATCGATACTGCACTTGGGTGGGCTGGGCTGGGCCGGGCGGAGGGGCAAAACGCAGGTGCTAGCAGGTATCTGGGCTGATCCCGCTAACACTGCGTTTGTGGGAACCCTAAACTGCTGGGGACGCTAGTATAGATCTGATCAGATCAGATATTGATCCGATCAGATACTATACCACTAAGGGAGGTGTACGGTGCGTGCGTGGGTGTTAGCGGTACTGGCGCTAACCTGACGCTGCCTGGGGCTGGTGCTTGCCAGTTCACCAAAACGCTACCAAAAAAACTGTTAGCGATCGCAGGGATCAGGCCTGACTCTGCGAACGCTGCAGTTATGCGTTTAGTGTTTTGTAAGTGACAGTGATCGATCGATACTGCACTTGGGTGGGCTGGGCCGGGCGGAGGGGCAAAACGCAGGTGCTAGCAGGTATCTGGGCTGATCCCGCTAACACTGCGTGTTTGGGAACCCTAAACTGCTGGGGACGCTAGTATAGATCTGATCGGATCACATATTGATCCGTTCAGATACTATACCACTAAGGGAGGTGTACGCTGCGTGCGTGGGTGTTAGCGGTACTGGCGCTAACCTGACACTGCCTGGGGCTGGTGCTTGCCAGTTCACCAAAACGCTACCAAGAAAACTGTTAGCGATCGCAGGGATCAGGCCTGACTCTGTGAACGCTGCAGTTATGCGTTTAGTGTTTTGTAAGTGACAGTGATCGATCGATACTGCACTTGGGTGGGCTGGGCCGGGCGGAGGGGCAAAACGCAGGTGCTAGCAGGTATCTGGGCTGATCCCACTAACACTGCGTGTTTGGGAACCCTAAACTGCTGGGGACGCTAGTATAGATCTGATCAGATATTGATCCGTTCAGATACTATACCACTAAGGGAGGTGTACGCTGCATGCGTGGGTGTTAGCGGTACTGGCGCTAACCTGACGCTGCCTGGGGCTGGTGCTTGCCAGTTCACCAAAACGCTACCAAGAAAACTGTTAGCGATCGCAGGGATCAGGCCTGACTCTGTGAACGCTGCAGTTATGCGTTTAGTGTTTTGTAAGTGACAGTGATCGATCGATACTGCACTTGGGTGGGCTGGGCCGGGCAGAGGGGAAAAACGCAGGTGCTAGCGGGTATCTGGGCTGATCCCGCTAACACTGCATTTTTGGGAACCCTAAACTGCTGGGGACACTAGTATAGATCTGATCGGATCAGATATTGATCCGTACAGATACTATACCACTAAGGGAGGCGTATGCTGCGTGCGTGGGTGTTAGCGGTACTGGCGCTAATCTGACGCTGCCTGGGGCGACGCATATCACCGCCGGGCGATCAGGGGGCTAAACCTTTATTCGGTAATAAACGGCGGGTGCCCTGACACTATAAAAAATAAACCAACTAACCAGCGTCACCCGTAACGGTTATACGGTGATCAGTGGTGAAAGGGTTAACTAGGGGGCAATCAAGGGTTTAAAACATTTATTAGATAGTATATGGGGGTCCCTGTCGCTATAAAACGCTGACGGCGAACCTAAATATTTACCTCCCTAACTAGCGTCACCAGCGACACTAATACAGCGATCAGAAAAATGATCGCTTAGTGACACTGGTGACAGGGGGTGATCAAGGGGTTAAAACTTTATTAGGGGGGGTTAGGGGGGTATCCTAGACCTAAAGGGGGGTAATACTCACTGCCCTAACACTGTAACTGTCACAAACTGACACCATGCAGTAATCAGAAAAAAAAAAAAAAAATACTGCTTGCTGTCAGTTTGTGACAGGGGGGGTGATTGGGGGGGGATCGGGGGGCGATCGGGGGGGATCGGGGGTGTAAAGTGTGCCTGGCATGTTCTACTGTGTGTGTGTGTGTTGTGCACTTACATGTCTTCTCTCCTCGGCGCTGGAACGGAAACTGCCGAGCCGAGGAGAGATGACATCACATCCTCTGCCTGTGTGAAACTACACACAGGCAGGGGAGGATTCCGATTGGCTGGGAGCGATCGCGAGGGGGGGGCCACGATCGGATGGTCTCCCCCTCGCCTCCCGACGCTCCCAGTCAAATGCCGACCGCCGCTGGCACCGGGGGGGGTCCGATCGGACCCCCCGCCCGCGGGAGGCAGATCACGTACGGGTACGTGATTCTGCCTGCCCGTGCCATTCTGCCGCCGTATATGTGCGTTAGGCGGTCGGCAAGTGGTTAAAGCTTGGACAACATCAGGCATTCAGACACTAAATGACTTCATAGCATCTAAATCATTCCTTTCATTCCCATCGCTTAGAGAAAAATATGATCTACCAAACTCTGAGATATTTAGATATCTCCAAATCAAAAATTTCTATACACCATTCCTAAAGGGGGATACACCATTATCCCAATTATCCATTTTTGAATCAATCTGTACAAAAGATCCATTTGCTAAAGGTACAATTTCATCACTTTATAATCAATTATATGGAGTAGCAAACCTTAATAGACCCTCTTACGTTCAGAGGTGGGAGGAGGACCTGGGACGAACTTTAGAAGACACGGACTGGTCTAACATATGGCTCACATCTAAATCATCTTCACCCAACATCTTAGCACTGGAGACAAATTATAAAGTCCTAACTCGCTCGTACCTTGTACCCGCTAGAGTGGCAAAATATTCACCTAATACCTCAGCTCTTTGTTTTCGAGGACGCCCAGAAATAGGCACATATTTACACATATGGTGGACGTGCTCAGTAATCCAAACCTTCTGGAAGGAAGTCTTCGTGATTGCATCTAAAATATTAAAAAAAATAATACAACCAGATCCATATATAACTTTACTTAATCTAAAACCGGAATGGTTAACACTCTCTCAATTCAAACTTATGATCCAACTAATAACGGCTACAAAACAAACAGTGGCCAAGGCATGGAAATCTCCTACATTGGTACTAGCAGAAACAATTCACAGAATGAATAATACAATGTCCCATGCTAAGATGGTAGCCATCGATCAAAATCAAATTCCAAAATTTGAAAAACTTTGGCATCCTTGGATAAAACAACAGTTCCTGTCAAACTTCAATGACTCTGTCCTGTTGCCATGGTAACAGATTAAATGACTTACAGAGACACCTATTCTAAGGCTTCAAAGAGAACTAAAAAGAATAATAAACTGACGAGCGGGACAACCTTGTGGACCATACCTCTACCTTTCTACCCTTTTTCTTCATTCTCTTTCCTTTTCTCCACCTTTACGATTAAAGCTCATTATCAGAATTTATTTGACCTATATACACTCTACCTGTAAACAATATGTATAGTAGGTATAAATCATTTAAATACCTACAAAAGTAACTAAGGAAATGATATATATCTTTAATTTAGGTTTATGTGAACCCAATGTTTAATATTTGAAATTTCATGATATTTACCTATATAAACCCTACTGTAAAACAATGAGCTTACTTTATAGATCCTTGTAAACTTACTTTATGTATCTTTATAATATTGTATACTCAATAAACTTCTTTTGACAAGGAAAATTCTGGGTCTCCCCCTTTACCAGAAGATGATACTATCCCTCCTAACACACAGGCCCGTTTGCCTCCAACTACACCTACTCGCATCTGGACTCCTGTTCGGGGCAAATCAAAGAAGCACCTTTCTTCTAAGCAAACTCCTTGAGTATCCCTCTGAACGCTCTTATTTTTGGTTCTATTTTTGCCTGCCTTTAGCATTTCCGTTTCCTCTCAGAGTTTTGGATGCATTTTTTTTTTTTTTTTTTTTTTTTTTTTAGACGAAACGATGTTGCTGTTTTGGTTCTTTCAGTTTTTGTATCTGCCTCACTCCTTTTTTCGGGGTAGAATATTTCTCATCCCTTGAGATACATTTACTAAAGGTTTTTGGAAATTTTAAGTGTCAAACATTCCTGTTATATTTGTTAACCTTGCTTTCTCCTAAGGACTTACAGGTTTTTCTTCAAAATCTTTTTGTCCTATTTTTGTCTTTTCCGCTACCAAATGCATAAGGTGAGCAGCGGTCCCTCTCCCATCTCCTCAAGCAGAATCACCAGATGGAGGTCCGCCCACATCCCCACCAGGCCCTGGTCTATGCCCAGGGCTCCCTGAGAAACTGTTATTTGATTTTCCTTTTTTGTTTTTCTTTTCTTTTACAGTTCCTATGCATATCTAATGATGTGTTCCATAGTTTGAGACCCCACGGTCATTATCATTTTACTCTAAAGGAGAAAGAATTTGGGGTGTGTTTTTCAATAATTGGAGTTGGGAAAACGTCTATTATTATAATTACTTGTAAACTGCAATGTGTATACTCCTATTCTCATGTTACTTCCAGGCTTATAGTACTAGATGCTTTTACACTAGCCTTCCTAGATAGATCACAGCCATGGCTCTAAATATTATGTCCTATAATGTAAAAGGCCTGGGCTCCATTAGTAAATGCTGGATGGCCCTGAAAGATTTCAGGGCCTCGGGCGTAGACGTAGTGATGATCCAGGAGATCCACTTTCGGGCAGGAGGATCATTAAAATTTGCCTCCAGGTTTTTTCCCATCTCCTATCTTGCCTCCGATTCTACGGGCAGGGCAGGAGTGGCAATCTTGATCAGGAAAGCATGTCCTGTCAAGGTTCGGAGGTCACATGTAGATCCTCATGGGAGAGTTCTTATTCTAAAATGTGAATACATGTCCACCTCTTTTACACTGGTTAATTTGTACGCCCCAAACACAGGCCAGATTGAGTTCCTCAACAAACTCTTTGATACTCCCCAATATTGCTCACAACCATTTATGGTAGTTGGTGGGGACTTCAATCTGGTCATGTCACCCAATAGGGACAGACAAACGCTTTTTAGTACTACCCCACCTAAAAGAGTATTGTCTCAAGCCAATGCATTCCGTAAATGTATTAGATCATACAGATTATTCGACTCATGGAGGATAAAACATCCCTCTGTCAAGCAATTTATGTTTTACTCACCAGCTCATAAAATGTACTCCCGTCTTGATCATTTTTTTATCTCGGCTCCACTTATTCCCTATGTAGTTGAGTCAGAAATTTCCCCTATTACATGGTCGGATCACGCGCCCATTACATTAGATCTTATGTTATCCCAGACTTATACTAAATCCTGTCACTGGCGTTTAAATGACCACCTTCTGCAGTCTGAAGTATCCCGATCTATCCTAGCAAATAGCTTGAAAGATTTTTTTATACTCAACTCTGGATCGGTATCTCAGGTTTCTACACTGTGGGAGGCACATAAGGCTGTTTTCCGAGGTGCGTGTATAGCTGAGGGTTCTCGACTGAAGAGAGATAGAAACAGTTTATTGCAGTCCTTAATGTCCGCTCTAGTAACTGCTGAACGGAGGCTTTTGGGTGGTCCCACAGTGCAGAAACTACGTAAAGTCATTCACCTTAGAGAACAAATTAAATCAACAAAACTTGACAAAACAGCTAGGTCCATGCTGTGGACGAAGCAGAAATTCTACGAATTCTCAAATAAGCTCCACAGGATGTTAGTTAACAAGTTATGCCCTCGTCCGTTCAACTCCCTGCCTGATTTCCTTTTGCAGACAGATGGATCTAGAACACATTGCCCTCGTGAGATGTCCAAAATTTTTGGTAACTTCTACAACAAACTGTATAATTGTCTAACTCCGGAGAACCATTTTGATTTTACGCAGGTAAATTTCGAGTCTTTTTTTTCCAATATAAAACTACCAAAACTATCTAAAATGGACCTAGAGAGTTTAAATGCAACAGTGTCAGCTGAAGAACTTCTAGCTATAATTAAAAAACTACCATCACACAAATCCCCTGGCCCAGATGGATTGCCCTACTCCTACTACAAATCTTTTTTTGACATTCTATCTCCTCATATGTTAGCCTTATATGATTCCCTTCTTAAGGGAACTCCCCCACATTCTCAGTTTTCCCACTCGTTTATTTCGGTTATCCCTAAACCTGGAAAGGATCCCTCTGTCCCAGATAACTATAGACCCATAGCCCTCCTAAATTTGCATTACAAGATATTTACTAAAATACTCGCTACCCGACTCTCCGCATTTATTCCTAAACTGATACACAGGGATCAAGTGGGTTTTGTTCTTGGTAGACACGCAGGAGATAACACCCAACGTACGATAGACCTAATAGACCTTTTAGATAGAACCTCACGTTCGGCATTGATCTTGAGCCTAGATGCGCAGAAAGCTTTTGACAGGCTAAGTTGGCCCTACATGTTTGCCACCTTAAAAATATATGGTTTCGATGGTCCTTTTTTAAAAGCTTTGGAGGCCTTGTACTCAAATGTTTCAGCGCAGGTGCAAATGTCATCCTTCCTGTCTCCTAGCTTCCCCATGACAAATGGAACTCATCAGGGTTGCCCCCTATCACAGCTGCTTTTCATTCTATGCCTAGAACCCCTAGCCAAGTCTATCCGTGTAAATCCAGATATTAGTGGGGTGGTGATGAGACAGGGGGAGTATAAATTATCGTTATTTGCAGATGACATCCTGTTAACTATCACCAACCCGCTGATATCCCTTCCCTCGTTACATAAATTATTGACCTCTTTTAGTGCTTTTTCTGGGTATAAAGTCAACAATTCTAAAACTGAAGCCCTTCCTATACACATTCCAATGCTATTTCTATCCCAACTCAAAGAATCATACCCTTATAAATGGTGTAGTACCTCTCTTAAATACTTGGGTATTCTACTTACCCCTCACTACTCCTCCCTTTATAGCACTAACTTCCCTCCTCTGATATTGGATATAAATAAGTCCCTGTCGTCCTGGACCAAATATCCCTTGTCTCTATTGGGCAGAATTAATGTGTTAAAAATGTCTATCTTACCCAAGCTACTTTATTACTTTGAAACTCTCCCAGTAGCTGTACCCGCCTCACAATTAAAATTACTTCAAAGATACTTTTTCAAATTCATATGGAATGGCGGTGCCCACCGCATAGCAAGCTCCGTGATGTTCTCCATTAGGTCCAGAGGAGGCTTGGGAGCCCCTGACATCACTAAATATTATCATGCAACGCACTTAAGGACCATCACCTCTTGGACTTCCTTAAATGCATCTAACCAATGGTCTGCCATTGAGAAGGGGGTACTTTATCCGGTTCATCCGAGCTCCTTGGTTTGGGGCGCTCCCCCTGTTTTAGACCCTATTTATAAACGTCAGTGTACTGGCCCAATGGCACTAACTTTAACCATTTGGCGTAATTGCCTCAAACGTTATCCTCTCATGTCCCCCTGCTCTCCTCTTGTAAATGTACTACTTAATCCCCTCATTCCAGATAGTATGTCCCTGGGCAGGATCTTTTCATGGATAAATGTACATCTCTTCCATTTGCGGAACCTAGTTTATCCCATAACGAGGAAGCTACATTCCTTTGACGTTTTAAGAGAGAAATTTGATTTACCATCACATCCCTTCCACTTCTATTTACAGGTTAGACATTTCTTTCACTCTAAATCGCCATCCCTGACCCTAGATAAACCAACTACTTTTGAACACTTATGTGCTCAAGGCCCCAATCAATTGCACTTAATTTCATGTATCTATCGCATCCTCCATGAGCCGCCTCCGGTTACGGAAACATTACACCATTACATGCGCAAGTGGTCTCAGTTGGTGGGCTGTCCTGTCACAATACAAATGTGGGATAGGATCTGGTCCTCTACCTTTAAATCTTCTAAATGTGTCACTCAGAGGGAGACAACCATTAAGATTCTCATGTTTTGGTACAGAACTCCCGATGTAATCCATAAGTATGATCCTTCAGTTTTACAGCTCTGTTGGCGGTGTGGATCTGATATAGGCTCACTATTCCATATCTTCTGGCAATGTTCCTTAATACAACCTTTTTGGAATGATGTGCATTTACTTATACAAAAGGTAACTGGGGTGTCTCTTCTGTTGGATCCTTTGAATTACCTTTTGGGTCTTCCCCCCTCGTGGGTATAAAAAAAGACAAATAAACTGATATCCTATATATTGCTAGCCACCAGGAGGATTATCCCATTGTTCTGGTTATCCAATACACCTCCCCCATGGTCCGGGTTTCTACATTTAGTGGCTGAGATTCGGACAATGGAGTTCTTGACGGCTTTGGTACATGACTGCACACCCCAATTTAATAAAATATGGGAACCATGGGATCTTTCGGAATTCGGGACCCCCATACTACCAAATATGCCCTATTCCTAACCTAATTTAATTCTACGTTGCCTGTGTATATACTCTGAACTACTCGTGGGATTTTGGGTACTTCCCACAGTACGTTTATCGCATACATCATAAAGATTTGATTTAATGCATATATGTGCCTTGTTTCTGTGAACACTCTTTTATCACTTATACTTGTTTGTTTTTTGTTTTTGTTTTCATTATGTTTGTTTATAATGCACTTATGTTGATAGTGCAATGTACACCTTGATACAATTTTGTACCTATTCTTTGATACTTCAATAAAAAATACAATTTAAGAAGTCTTTAGAATTCGCTCAACATGTTACACACCATAGCGCTTCTTCAGGAGAATGGAACAGATTTATTTAAATATATAAATCATCGAATAAATATAGCTAGAAACCATTAACCATAATGTTGACTAACGTGTAACAGAAGAAAGAATACTTCCCTACTTTTCTTGTTCTTCATCGTGGAAAAACACTAAAACTGTTATAGTCACACTGATTCACCTACTGGACCAATAATACTGTGACCCCATGCTTAAACTTTTTATTTTGTTACATACGTCCCCATAGTGTGTGAATATTGCCTAGGCCCTGCTCGACTAGCACAAGTAGCGAGTTTCCATCCCAGTGCCTCCAATTCGCAATATATATTTATCTGTTATTTTGTTACACGTTGGTCAACATTATGGTTAATGGTTTCTAGCTATATTTATTCGATGATTTATATATTTCAGTAAATCTGTTCCATGCTCCTGAAGAAGCGCTATGGCGTGTAACATGTTGAACAAATTCTAAAGACTTCTATTGCTATCAACTACATAGCTTTCCTCTGTATACGTAGTAAGCCTATAGTGGAATGATTGCTCTTCTATTCCTATCCACAATACCACTATGTGGTGATACTTAATTGATTCAACCCTTCTAGATGCATGTTTATGTAAAAAAAAAAAGTAGTGACATGTGGGAACTCAAAAAATTATTTAACCCTACTAAAAAAACAACAGTGAAAAGTTAGCAAATTGTGATTAATATTCAAAATGAGCTTGAAGGCAGAGAAAAGTTGTTGTTGTTGAATTATACATTCACGCATTTATCTATTTGTAACAAGTTTTCTGAATTATTCAGAGTAAAGTAAAGGTATATGTAATAAATCATATTTTAGCATAGGTTACTGTATATCTTTTTATATCCGTCAACATTGTAAATACCATTTTAGACAAAAATCATAGAGCAAAATGCTTAGTTTTTAAATGTAATGCATTCATAGAGATGAATAACCTGCCATGTAACAGCAAAGCAGGGCTGAAAACAGACAGTATTCTGGAACTGCAATGCATTTAGTCCATATTATCCATCCCAGAGAAGCTTTGACATGCATCTGCTTCTTAATCTCAAAATAAGCTTCTTATTTTTCTTCGGAGTTTTAGCCTATTTTGTTCACACTGGGCAGATTATGCCTAATGTTCATTTAATGTTTTATATTTTGAAAGAAGAACCATGTAATATTGCCCTATACAATCTAACAGGATGATTATTATATACTGGTTTATATATGAACATGGTTTGATCATTTGTTTTTAATATTTAAATAGCTACAGTTGAAAAATTCTGAATATGTTTCAGTTTATATAACAGTATTAACCCTTTTCCAAGACATGAGTTACTCATTTTCACGTCATTGTGATAATCTCTTCATTTTAAAATGCAATATTATTTTCTTTATTTAAAAAAAAAAAATCTTCATGGCATTGCGGATGCTTATTTCAGAATAAAAGTACTACTGATTAAACAGAACATATTTTTACTTAATTTTAATTTTATTTCTTTAGTAATTATATTAAATTATATCTAAAGCCAGCACTCTTTTAAAAAGGTTTGGATAAAGTAAGGAAGTTCAGAATAATAGTTTTTTTTTAATTATGTGTAGGATTACTTAGGATAAAACAAACAACACATTTTGGTATCTACAAACAGCCCCCCTTCATTAAGTTTACAACAAAAACAATGAATACAAATTGAGGAATACAAAATATAAACAAAGCATATTTAAATAGGAATAAATTGAGAGTTGCACATACGTGAGTCTAAGTGATTGTCTTGGCTTGACCTACAGTAGCTCTGTTACACCTGAGGGCAGGCCAGAATATAGTTGAGCTTTGTATTGCTATTTTTAGTACACAATTGCTCTAACTTTTAGAGGGCTTTCACACCGAGCTGCCACCAGCGTCAGCGGTAAAGCGGCGCTATTTTTAGCGCTGTAGCGCCTGAAAAATGCCGGCAGTGTGAAAGGGGTCTTACTAAGTCTCCGGGGACCTTGGGCTTCTCCAGCCAAAGCAGCAGACACCGCTCTGTCCAGAAGATAGATCCTATCCCACGCATCTCGGAAAATAGTGCTGGCAGGCTAGCACAGAGCAAAGCCAGCAATAGCATCTTCAGAGATTTAAGCCAGCTTCTGGACAGGTCACCCATATATTCCCCCTCGTTGGATAGGGAAAATGGGGGGGGGGGCCTATGCACTAATTTTTCCTATTGAATAAGTTCTACATTATTCTTCAAAAGGTGCTGGAAGCACATCCAAACAGATTACTGAATTATTTTTTCCATAATGCCTTGCTGGAAATATAGAGGCACATTCTTTTAATTAAAAGCTGAATTTACCCCTAAAGTAGAGATGAAATAGTGGTGCTAGCCCTAATTATTGTGGGATTGAGGAAAAAAATGGCACATACACTGGTGACGTTAAATGTGCTGAGGATGCACTCTAAGCAATACTAAATCATAATAAATAAATAAAGAAATAGGTGCATAACAAATAATCACTCTACAGCCACACCTTAGTGTGAACTTGCACATACCAAAATGTGACTATAATAATGTATGAACCCTTGATGAGAGTAACACCAAAATCAAGAGACTATATAAACAGTGATAATATCATATGACATAACTCAAAATATAAGTGAAACATCAATAATATTAGCACCTCGTGATAAATGTGTGTGCTGGTATCATGATATCAGCACTAAAAAATCTCAAAACATCAAACTGTAAAGTGAAGAAAAACTGAAAAAAACTGAAAAAAACTGAAAAAAAAGACACAGTGAATAGAATATAATATATAAGTGCAAAAAAATGCAAAAAATGAAAGTCCACATGATATAAAAAAATAGGAAGGCAATTCCAAAAATAAAAGTGTCTCCACTCCACAGTGCTGCAATCCAAATGTCCACCACACCTCAGTGACGTGATTCCACTCCCTTGTGTATTTCAAACTCACCAGCTGTAAAGGCCTCCCACTCTCGTGTTTGTCCAAAATAAGCCTCAACCAACTCTTATAGGGGTTAAAAAGCGACCACTGTTATCCACCGCTATATAATCCGGACACTCTCCTTAGGATGGTGTTTCACATAAGAAAATAAGAAGAAATGCTCCAATAGTGTAATACCGTTTAAAAAGATTTATTCAAAACCAAAACAAACGCCAATACACTCACATGGTGGATAAAAACAATAGGCAGATTGGTTCATAGCAGCCAGATAACATCACAGCAAGACATGCAGCAGACAGTGACTCAGCAATACACGGCCACGGCGGACCCAGGGAGTATGAATGCCTACGATCGTCTCGCCAGCCTGCAGCAGACAGTCCATCTGCGTTCATCCACTGACCCTCGCTCCGTGCCCGTCACTCCTTCCTCCTTCACTCTCTCTTCTAACTCACATATGGGATTGCCGCGTAGCCGTGTAGCCACGCCCCGACATGTTTCGTCACATGACTAAGTACCAGTGACGAAACATGTCAGGGCGTGGTTACACGGCAATCCCATACGTGAGTTAGAAGAGAGAGTGAAAGAGGAAGGAGTGACGGGCACGGAGCAAGGGTCAGTGGATGAATGCAGAGGACTGTCTGCTGTGGGCTGGTGAGACGATCGTAGGCGTTCATACTCCCTGGGTCCGTGGTGGTGTACATAGTACCGTGCACCCATAGTGCAATTACTACTACTTTTATGGCAGTATACACAGTACACAATACAGCACACCCATAGTTGCTATTACACTTCTGGTGGTGTACACAGTACCGTGCACTTATAGTGCAGTTGCTACTACTTTTTTGGCGGTGTACACAGTACACAATACAGTGCACCCATAGTTGTTATTACACTTCTGTTGGTGTACACAGTACCGTGCACCCATAGTGCAGTTGCTACTACATTTCT